>NW_026714426.1:0-106822 GCF_029784015.1 Lycium ferocissimum
ACATCATATCATAACATATGGGCGGGACGGGACCACGCCGTGCCCGTAATATATACACAAAAGAATCTATACCAAAAGTTGTAGCTCAATGAAATAGAGCTCCGCTATGTAGTCACGAGATAATACATTTTATGGATCAAATCACATCACGGCCGCTGGCACATGACGTAGCGTCCACAAACAAAAGGAGCGTCGATGCGAAGAATGTCTTGAGATGTAAAGCATGATCAATGTCAATATGAAAGATAATGGATAACATATGAAATATCACAAGATGGGAGACAATAGCATCATCATCATAGCACTTACACGCTTTCCATAGGGACGTTCCATTTCTCACTAACGTATTCGCGTACATACATTCATATCCTTGCTCAATTACCTTTCGTATCTATTTTTATTCGTTCGTATCTCCTTTCATACTCATGCTCATGTCATATACATAGCCCTTACTTGGCACTTACATGGTCTTAACATATTCGTACTCTAATTGATGTCATATACATAGCATAGTCGTACTCATATAGATGTCATATACATAGCTTATTCGTACTCATATAGATGTCATATACATAGCATAATCGTACTCATATAGATGTCATATACATAACTTTTAGATAGCGTACCCGACCACGAAGGTTCGGTGTTTCACGTACCTGGCCCTACCAAGGCTCAGTGCCTGGCCCTACTAAGACTCAGGGTTGTTCGTACCTGGCCCTACCAAGGCTCAGTGTTATTCGTACCCAATTGCAGTGGTGTGCGCACGTCGTTATATCTAGATATATATACTCGTTATATTCTCTACCCGACCATATAAGCTCGGTGTTCACAATAGCCTCTTATGGGCACACATATATACATATATACATAAACATATTTATCATATTCTACCTGGCCATATAAGCTCGGGGTTCACAATAGCCTCTCATGGGCACACATACATATAAGCTCATATCTATCTTTAGCCCTTTTTCTATCGTCATTCATTACCTTCTATCCTTAGAGTATTACTCGTCGTATAAGGAACTTAGCACAATCATATCATTTGAGCATCATTAGCTTAATAGCTTCTCGAGCTAGGATCATTAGAGAGTATCATAAGAACTCATAAGAAGATGAACATTTGGCCAAAGAACCATGCCTTATGAAAGAAAGGTTAGCCTTACATACCTTTCCGTGCAACTATTCTATCACTTGTGCGTTCCTCTTCAAGGCTCACGTCTCTACCTTCATTGAAGTGCATACTCATATTAGATGATGGATAGCATTTAGCATTCAAGACTAATTCTAGAGAAAATCGGACAAAGATCTCCTTTATTTATACGACTTCCTCGTATTACATATCAACTCTCAAACATCAATAACAACATTCGTAATATCATCACAATAGTCTTTAGTCATCTACATTACTCTTACTTCACAATTCATTTCAATTTTCCATATTCATAGTCATAACTCGACAATACGTTCATTCACATACAATGTTGTTTTCCACACTCTCAATAGCATTTATAACATGATTATATTCATAAATCATCAAGAATCATCACTCGTTCCAAACGTTTACTCAAAAGTGCTACTATTCACACATTCATGACCCATTTCTTATATTCTTTTGTAATCCAAGTGTTTCTGTCACACCCTAATTTCCGACAGGGCGTGATGGGCACCCGACCCTTACTTAGGGCCGAGCGAACCCACTGACTCTCGTTATACTCATAATCATGCTGGGCCCTTAAATCATGACGGAATGCATAAGGAAAGCTTTTCGAAGAACAATATGCTTTTCATCTTTCTCAAATCAAATAAAATCTGTAACATATGAAACTTGTAGCACAATGCATAATAATACATCGGCTTACATAGCCGCTTACAAAACCGACATCTTATATACACGATAATCGTCTCGCAAAGTCTCTAACATAACTCGGATACCATAACAAAAGCACTCGACTCGGCAAGCACTCCGGGAGGAAATGGAGCTCGCCAATCCGTTTGGAACATCTTCTCCTCATCCGTATATACCGCGTGGTACGAAACGCAGCCCCCGAAGAAAGGGGGGGTCAGTACGGAATATGTACTGAGCATGTAAAGCATGAAATACAGTAAACAGAACCATACTGAAGTAAGGAGTACAGGAAAATTAGTACCGTAACCAAAAAACCATAAAACTTGTCTTTGAAACATAAATCATGCATGTCCATGACATTATGAGACTGAATGACATAAGAAAATAGTCATCATGTACATGTACATATAGCGTGTCCCGGCCCTCTAATGAGGGACTCGGTAAGTAAAATCATGTCATCATATATCTATACATAGCGTGTCCCGGCCCTCTAGTGAGGGACTCGGTGAATAGAATCATCATATGCCATCCTGGCCACCATCCCCATATCATCACATCATCATATACATATATATAGCGTGTCCGAGTCTCCTGCTAGTGAGGGACTCGGTGAATAATGCAGTGGAATGTGCACGAATGCGTGTCTGGCCGGGACTCGGTGAAAGACATATTGAGCTTTTGCACGAAAGGAGTAGTGAGAAACCATATGCACATAAATCATCTTTAAGACTCGATAGATAAGTAAATAGTCGTCGTCGAGAGTTAAAACGGAAGTCATGTTAAGTTCTTTCAAAAACAAGTCGTTAGGACTATACAAAGGAAAATCTCGGGGACCACGGATATGCATCAAAAACCAATCCGGGCCCACCATGAAAGTTAACGTCATTATACGTTATAGAATCATTTGCGAGCATATCAAAGCAATCCGGTTCCGTCTATGAAAGTCACGGACATTTTCTGGAAAAATCCTTTTTGGAGCAAAACTCTTTATACCGCATTTGAATTCAATCATACAAAGACATAAAGACAATAGTTCTACCACATTAAGAATGCTAACACTAAGAGGTAGATAAGAATCGTAAACATGCTCGGATCATAAGAGTAGAGTTACCCGAGGATCGTATCATAGCTTACTTACACTAAGACATGCCAAAAGAAAGAAAGGGTAAGCTTCACATACCTCGTCCGCTTCCTAAGCTAATCCAAACTCAAGTCTCGGGCTCCCCAAGATCTACAATACGTCAATAACTACCAAACATTAGCTATAGGCACTTAGGAATTCAATCCTAAGTTAGCATTTGTCTACAGAAATTCGGGAGCATTTCCCCGTTTATATGCCTAGCCCGAATTCTCAATTCGATAACCAACAACACCAACAACAATACCAATAGTATTAACATCATTTCCAATACCGACGTATGCCATAAAACATCCCGCACACTATTTTCTAAATTTCTCAACCAATCAAATTTGCGATATAACTATTTAATAATTTTATTTTCGTAAAAGGAGTCGAAATTCATATGAACAACATCAATAACAACAAAGCCTTCACATTTTACAAGGTAAATACATTTATTTTCATCCAAAATTCTCTTCAAATCTCCTTCCATAATTCACAACACCAACAAATGAATTTATCAGATTATTCCCTCCGTGCTAATCCGTTAAAATTCTAAATAAACTCGTTAACAATGAAAAGGAACCGTATTCATACCTTAAGCATGCATCCACCACGTTATCATTCTTCTCCTTGGTTGATTTTTAGCTCAAATTGAAGACAACGCCGTACAACACTTTTCTCTTCATGGGCTTTGAATTCGGGGCTCGGATTTTGGTCAAAATTGGTTTTTCTTCTCTCCAAGGCTCTTTCTCTCTCTTTCCAGAATTTTCTGGTGTTCTTGGTCTGAAAAATGATAGGAAAGGGCTGAAATTTCACTTAAATAGGCATGGGTCATGGGCCTAACCCGATTGGGCCCGGTTTGGGGCTAGCCCACTGACCTTTCCGCCTTAAAACGTCTATATCTCCTAATCCCGATTCACCTGTGGGCCCACGACCTATGGTTGGAAAGCTAATTCAATTATCTACAACTTCTATCTTTGGTATTTTTCCAAATTCTAAACTTATAATACTGTTTCTGCCCCTCGAGGTCAGATTACCCGAAAACGTTACTTAAAAATATTTGCTTGGAGGACTTCCACTTTGATTTGGCTCAAGGGTCCTTCTTGAGTTATGTTTAACTTCACATATGTGATTCATATAAATTATCGCATGTCCCCAAAAAAATCTCTATGTGTGGGCCCCACCTCAGCTTGCGAATAATTCGACGTACAAAATACGAAATATAATACTGTCAACGTGAGTTCAAATTATGAAGCAACAACATGATTGTCAATTTTTAAGCACGTTAATAAGGACCTTCCAATTGGTTGGAACTGCTAGAAGAAAATATTTTTTTGAATCAAGATTTGAGGGCTCAAATTCTCGGTTCCATGGTGGCCGAATGGCCTCTTTATTTTTCTCCAAGTTTCTTGAATTTTCTAAGGTTTGAAAGTATGAAGAACGTGATTAATAAGTCATCCAATATACTCATATATAAGTCATCCATGTGTCCCATGGCCCACACATGGCTTGGATGAATTAAAATTAGCCAAGTCATGGGTGGTGCCCCACTCGCACCACACGGCCAACTTTCCTAAATTAACTTTTAACCCTAAATTTTTCTTAATATTCCATGCCAATAAATTCTTAAGCAACTTATGCCTTAACACAAAATCGAAGGTCAAAAGTCTCTACCTCATATCCCGGAATAGTCCTGTCCTTAACTTATTATGGTTAGCTCGGATTGTCCCAAGGTATAAAATACGGGATATAACAGTTTCAACTTTCAAATACTTTAAACAACATGGAAACATCATAAAACTCACCTTAGATGGTGTAGGATTGAACCTTGGTGGCATATACCTCACTTGAGCAAAACCCTAGATTTTTCTTCACTTGAATTCTTTGCTTTTGATGAACTTTAATGGGTTTCCTTACTTTGATTCACTTGTTTTGATGATAAGAACCTTTGATTTCCTTTGGATTCTCTTTCATGAAATACATATGATGCCCTAGAAGTCTTAGAGAGAAGTGGAGAGATGTTGGAAATGAATTAATGAAGTTGGGAACACATTTAAAGACTTGAAACATTTCAGCCCGTCGGGTGTTCCACGGACTGTTCCACGGTCCGTGGAACCCAGTTCCATCCGTGAATCTGGCCGTCGTTCACGACCAGCCAGTTGGCTTCTCTATCGGGCGGTTCACGGACCCATCCACGGTCCGTGGAACACTGCGGCTGGCCATGGACCCGGCCGTGGAACTCACCGCTTCACCAAGTTCGATCCCGTCGTCTCGTTTGATCTCCAATCCTTATGGAACCTCCTTAGCACTTGTTTATTACTATATTAACAATATAAGGGGCGTTATAACTCTTCCCCAACACATCACTAAGTTGTCATCAACTTACTACTCGTAAATCCTTTCCGATACTTATCGTATACATGGCCTTATCTAGGCAACTTTCTCGTCTAACATCGAATGTCTTTCAAATCTTATTTAGAATCATCAAATGTTATTTCTTACTTATTGAAACATCGTATACCTCATATTCCTCATTAGCCTACTCACTGTGCATTAACGAAAAAATTTTCTGAGGTGTAACACATCTAGTCCCGAAAGGGCCGGGTACGGATGACACCGAGTCCAGAAAGGGCCAGGTACGGATCACACCGAGTCCCGAAAGGGCCGAGTACGGATGACACCGAGTCCTGAAAGGGCCGGGTGCGGATTTGACAGATGTATGTATAGTAAGTGTGTGTGAATGCATATGTATGTATGGATGTGTATGAAATGTTTTTCCTGTAGACGAGTAGTTTACATGATAGAGGTCTTAAGAAGAGTACGAGGTATAATTACTTACTTTATCTTATGTTATATTCCTTCTGATTTCATACTACTATTCTTGCCTTACATACTCAATACATTGCTCGTACTGACTTCCCTTCTTGTGGACGCTGCGTTCATGCCCGCAGGTGTAGATAGACGAGGCAAGGATCTTTTCGTAAAGGTCGCCTTCAGTACCGATTTTGATTAGTGAGCTCCACTTCTTCCTGGAGCATTGCCGAGTCTAAGTTGCATATGTTTTTTTTTTGTGACAAGCTGGTATGTCGGGGGCCCTGTCCCGACTTATATACTTCAGTCATGTTCTTAGAGGCTTTACAGACAGTGCCTGTGTATAGCTTCGTTATGTTCTGTCGGTCGTTATATTGGCATCGTGGGTCCATTGGACATATATTTATACATGATATGTCACGACCTAACCCCGTATGCCATGAGTAGTGCCCGAGCTGGGCACCCATACGCGCTCATTAACCAAATTTGGCATACAAACGACTTATACCTATATAAATATCAAACGTGGCTCCAAACCGACGCATACAAACATATATCGTATAGAAGCCGGTAGGCTGTCATAATATACATAACATGTCAAAATATATATACACGCAGCCGACAATAAGGTCGCACCACGTACGGGCCGCCCCAAACACAACTCACACTACGCATCCGAACAAAACTGTACATAACCCACATCTATGTCTACAGACCTCTAAACAGAACAACAGAATCATATGACGGGACAGGGCCCCGCCGTACCCCTGAATAAATATATACAAATGCAGCGAACGAATATATATACCAAAATGCAGGCTCCGGAATAAGAGGAGCACTCCAAACAGCAGAAGAGGGTGTCCTAAACTGGTGGATCACCGAATCGTGCGTCTGTACCCGCGGGCATGAAAACGCGCCCCGAAGAAAGGGGGTCAGTACGGAATATGTACTGAGTATGCAAAGCAGGAAGTACCGGGACGAAATCATAATCGAAGTAAGGTATACAGAACGTGAGCATAACAACCCAAATGCCAAAGTGCCTATCCGAAATACATATCATACATAGGCAGAACAGGAGACAAATATAACCATCAGAATGCCCAAAATGCTTAGCTTTATTTCAAAAAAACATTTCTGTCTCACATATACGGAAAATAAAACATATCATATAACGACATTAACCGAATGCCGAGGAACGTACGGCCCGATCCATAATCAATATCATAACCATAAACATACCGTAGCGCATCGTAACATCATGATCGATCATATGAGATGCCATTAACCGATGTGGGATTGGTCAAAACCGATGTGGGATTGGCCTAAACCAATGTGGGATTGGCCTAAACCAGTGTGGAATGTTACCTCACTACTGGGTTTGCCCCACCATTGGGTTTTCCCCACCATTGGGTTTGCCTCACCACCGGCTCTGATTCCAACAAATCACATATTCCAAAAATCCATACATATAACATATAACGTAGCATACATACACAGTACCCGACCGAAAGGGGCTCGGCGTACCGGACACATCATAACAGCAGAATAAATAATATACGGTTCCCGGCCAAAAGGGGCGCGGCGAACTGAACACATCATCCCTCAGAACACAACATTGTGCACACAATAACATAACCGGCCCGAGACTTGGCGAATAATGTAACCACAGAATGTATGAACAAAATCGTGAGTAACCAAATACAGTTTAAAACATTTTCAAAGACTTAATGGTTTAATCAAAACAAACCGTCTTTTATAATCCAAAACAATAGTCAAATCAGATTTTCTTCCGAATATCGCTCGGGGACATACCAGAACGATCTTCAAAAACCATAGTCACGTACCAAAATCATGTGCATAAGATCATTATCATAAACTTAAAAGTAAGTAAACTGAGCATACTTGGAATCGGGATAGTAGTCATATCATATCCTCTCAAAAGTCGTCAGAAGTACATAAAGGAGGGTCGCGGGACCCACGAACGGGTGTCGACCCGAGCCGGGCCCGCCTATGGAAAACATAGTCTTCATACATCATGGAATCATTTTTGAGCGTATCGAAGCGATCCGGTTCTGTCTGTGAAAGTTACGGACTTTCGTAGTTTTCGGAATCGTTTCGGAACAAAATTCTTTTAAAAACCAACTTTTATGCAACTTTTGAAATTTTTGTCATACAAAAGACATAAAGGTTAATACTTCATCACATCAAGCATACGAAGACCAAGAAACAAATAAGAATCACAGACATGGTCGGATCGCAAGAGTAGAATTTCCTCGAGGCTCGTGTCATAGCCTATTCACGACCAAGGCATGCCAAAAGAAGGAAGGGCCAAGCTTTACATACCTCGATCGCTTTCAACGCTAATCCAACTCAAGCTAGTCCAACTCAAACTTATGTCTCGGGCTGCCCAAAGTCTACATAACAAGTCATAATATGCCAAACATTAGCTAGAGATATTTAGGCATTTAATTCCAATTTAGCCCTTAATTCTACAGAAATTTGGGCGACATTTCCCGTAAATAGGCCACCCCGAGAATTTAACTCGGCCAAAATCAACAACAACAACAACAACAACCAACCTAGCAACATCAATAACCAATCCGAAAGGCAATATAACATTAACAACTCTCTTTTATATCATTCGACAACATTCATAATATTAGATTCAACGGCTTACATTCAAGCCAACATCAACGCTTATACATTCAAATACCAATCCGAATCCATACTAACAACATTCAAAAACATTTCAAACAATTTATACAATATTTCCAACAATCCAACAAGGCTCCAATTTGCCCAAAAACTGTCCCAAACCCGAGACACCACTATAGCCCATTTCTAACTTCCGAATCATGACTTGCATCAATAATCCATACCACAACGATATCATTATCATAAATACACAAATTACATCAAACGCATAATAACCTTCAATTCAGCCCATACATTTACAACATCAATCTTGAATCATTAAAAACTCATTTCCAACAGAGAATTCATTACGACAACCACTAAAACACTAAGCGACATTAATGCGTTCTTTGTCATATACCATGACCCATTTCGGCCAACACAACATATATACATATTGATGATTCTCATTCATTCTTCACCCTACAATGATCATAACATGCTAACTAAGCTTTAATTCATAGCTTCAACACAACACAACACACACACACCTGCACACGGCTAGCACACCATACACACAACTCACTTCCAACATGCCATATTTCATGATTTTCATCCATTTTAACATACTACGACATGCATACAACCTTTATAACACATAAAACATAATCAATTCTTACCTTTCTTCTTCAACTCCACAAGAGGCTAGGGTTTGCAATAATGAAAACTAGCGGGTTGATCGCTCCAACAACACTTCCACGCTACTTAGGGACCTCCAATTAGTGGATTAGCACCAAAGAAATAATTTTGGGATGGCTTAAATGGAAGGTGATTTTTTTGCTCCTTGGCCGAGAGCCAAGCTTGTTGTTCTTCACTTTCTTGATTTTTTTTCTAAGTGTTGGAAATGAGTAATGAAGACTAGTTGATCATCTTTTGCTATTATATGAATATGACTCAAGTGACCTTGGCCCACACCATGTGTTGGAGCAATAAAAATTGAACACAATTTGTGTGGGCCATTTCCATATACCACACGGCCAATGGCCAAATTTTGCATGATTTGCAAGTTTCAATTATATCACTTTTGGTCCCAAATTTTCCAAATTGTTCCATGCCAACAAATTCATGAACACATTAGGTTTTAAAACGAAATCGAAGGTCAAAAGTCCCAACTTTGTATCCCGGAATGGTTTTGCCCCTAACTTTCCATAGTTAAACCGGATTATCTCAATGTACGAAATACAGGATATAACATCCTCCCCCCTTTAGAACATTCGTCCTCGAATGTTAAACTAACCATACGGGTCTTTTACAATCATCACATACAGCTCATACATCAATCAACATAACCAATTAAAGAATCCAAATTACCTGTACCCGCATCTGGTGGCGCCTCCTGATCCTGTCCACGAGTCAACGCGTATAGGCGGTTCGATGGACCGCTAGAACTGGAGGCTCCGCCACGGCCTCGCCACGGCCTGGAGTCGGCGTGCCTCGCCCCATCGGGCGCATAGCTGCGGAAGGAGAAGACGAACCGAGCGACCGACTCGGTGGTGGCTGCACCATCTGGACCGCCCCTGTACGGACACTCTCTCTTAAAATGACCCTGGCCGCCACAAGTGAAACAAGCGCCCGTGGCGCGGTAGCACTCTCCAGGGTGATGCCTCCCACAGTAGGAGCACAGAGGTCTGGGTGGCCTCGGGACTACCGGAACCTCGGTCCCCGTGAGCCCGAAACCCACGGAGCTGCGGCACCGCCCGAATATCCCGCACCCCGCACCATCTGGTCTCCAGCCGGGGAACTATGGGGGTGTACTCTGTGCTGGCCGGGGAGGGTGTCCGCTCTCTTCTTCTCGAGGCCGCCTACCTCGAGACTCGGGAATACCCGCGGATCTAGCCCTCTTGGGTGCCCCCATCATAATCTCTGTCGGCCGACGCCCGTGTCGCTCCTCCATACCCCGGGCGTGAGCTATATACGTGCGATATCCATCCCGATGGGGCCGCCATCACCGTACAGCTATCAATCAAGTAATCATCCAGCCCTATCACATACCGGTGCATCCGGTCAGTCATATCGCCCGACATAGCGGGCGCATATCCGGCCGGCGAATCAAACTCGAGACTATGCTCCCACGACGCTCCCCTCGCTCAACGGTAGGAATTTGTCTACCACGGCCCGCCTCATCTCCGGGAGGTAGAAAATGGGCCGCAGGAAGGCCTCTCAAACTCGCCCCCATATGGCCGGGAGGGGCACCCTCGCCCCCGAGACAACATCCAGGACTCATACCAGTTTGCCGCTACATCGTGCAACCGATAGGATGCCATCTCAACCGACTCTGTCTCGGAAGCACTAATCAATCGCAGTGTGCGCTGCATCTGCCGGATGAACTCATGAGGGTCCTCTGCGGGCTTTGACCCGAAAAACTCTGGTGGGCCGCAAAGCAGAAAGTCACGGGCCCTCTGACTGTCGCGCCTATCTGCGCGATCATCCCCTACTCCATGTCTCGCGGAACTTGGGCCGCCATCAATTCGGTCAACAACCGGACCGCATCTCGCATCCCCCGATCATCCGCCCCGGGCCGGGGGCCGGAGGTACGGGTGCTCGAACCTCGGGAAGCCGGCGGTGGAGCCGCCCCCGACATGTAGCCGTGGCGCTCCAAATCCCCTCGGATGCGCGGTGTAGCGAACGGTCGTCGGAGGCACGATCTCCGGCTGCCGGGCACGAGCCCTAGTAGTCATCCGAGCCCGGCCGGTCTCACGCCGCGTAGACTTGCCCTTCGGGCACTGTGGCCTTCCCGAGGCATCGCCGAAAACATAACATTTCATCGAAAAGAGTCATCCGATAACACGGCTCTATCGCACGATCTAAGATTAAAGAAAGATAACATCCTAAATGCCCGTAGCCTCCCGTTTATAGATGTGGTGCACAACACACCGATAAACAAGACTCTACTAGACACGGTCCGTAGACATTCCGAGGACGAACCGCTACGATACCACTCGTCACGACCCTAACCCGTGTAGCCGTGACTAATGCCGAGATGGGCACCCATACGCGCTCATTAACCAAATTTGGCATACAAATGACTTATACCTATATAAATATCAAACGTGGCTCCAAACCGACGCATACAAATATATATACGTACGAAGCTTCGTAAGTTTGTCATAATATACATAACATGTCAAAACATATATACACGCAGCCGACAAGGCTGCCACGGCGGATGGGCCGCCCCAAACACAACTCACACTACGCATCCGAACAAAACTGTACATAACCCACATCTATGTCTACAGACCTCTAAACAACAAAAATCGGGGATGATGGGACGGGGCCCCGCCGTACCTTGAATAAATATATATCATATACATCGGAGAATATATATACCAAAATATTGGCTCCGGAACAAAGGGAGCACTGCAAAATGAAGAATGGAAATCCTAAACCGGTGGATCACCAAAACGTGTATCCGTACTGCGGGCATGAAACGCGGCCCCGAAGGGCGGGGTCGCAAAGAATATGTACCGAGTATGCAAAGTAGAAGGACGAAATCATAATCGAAGTAAGGTATCATGATCGAAATGAAGTGCCTATCCGAAATACAGATCATACATAACGAGATAACACCAAAATGTTTAGCTTTATTTCAAAAAACATTGCGTCGACATACAAATCATATCATATGAGGTACGAATGGAAACATAATGATCATCATAACCATAAACATAACGTAACACATCATAACATCGTAACCAATCATATGAGATGCCATTAGCCGATGTGGGATTGGCCTAAACCAATGTGGGATTGGCCTAAACCAATGTGGGATTGGCCTAAACCAGTGTGGAATGTTGCCTCACTACTGGGTTTGCCCCACCATTGGGTTTGCCCCACCACCGGCTCCGATTCCAATTGATCATATTCCAGAATTCATACAGATAACATATAACGTAACATATACAGACAGTACCCGGCCGAAAGGGGCTCGGCGTCACACGACACATCATAACAAAGAAGAATAAATCATATTTCTAAAAAGGGCGCGGCGAATACAAACTATACCTCGGAAACACAACATTGTGCACACAATAACTTAACCGGCCCGAGACTTGGCGAAAAATGTAATAACGAGAATGTATGAACAAAGTTATGAGTAACCAAATACAGTTTAAAACAATTTCAAAGACTTAATATGTTAATCACACGAACCATCGTTTATAAGCCAAAACGGTAGTCAAATCAGATTTTTCTTCCGAATATCACTCGGGGGCATATCAAACCGAACTTTTAAAATCATATTTACGTACCAAAATCATGTGGATAAGATCATCATCATAAACTTAAAGGGTAGGTAAACTGATCATACTTGAAATCCGGATAATAGTCATATCATATTTCTGCAAAAGTTATCCGAAGTACGTGAAGGAAAGCCGCGGGACCCACGGACGGGTGTCAACCCGAGCCAGGCCCGCCTATGAAAAACATAGTCATCATACATCATGGGATCATTTTTGAGCATATCGAAGCGATCCGGTTCTGTCTGTGAAAGTTACGGACTTTCGTAGTTTTCGGAATCATTTAGGAACAAAATTCTTTTAAAAACTAACTTTTATGCAACTTTTGAAACTTAGTCATACAAAAGACATAAAGCCCATATTTCATCATATCAAACATACGAGGACTAAGAAACAAATAAGAATCACAAACATTGTTATATCCGGCATTTTTGCGTATTCGAAAATTTGGAAGTAACCTTGACTTGCAAGGAATGAGGTCAAGTTTGGATTTTTCTTAGTATGTGTATGTTGGTTATGGAAGTTTGAATGTGGAAACACTGGAGAAGGCCTAAGGGCAAAATTGGAATTTTGGGAATTTGTTTCGGGAATTGCAAAATATGATTCATGAAGAATTGGGCTCAAAAGAAAAAAATAGGAAAATTTAGGCCCAAGAGAAGGGGTGGCCGGCCAACTACAAGGCCCAAACCCATGTTTTAATTAATTTTCCATGTGCCTATTAATTATAAAAGGATCCTTAGCCTTAGAAGTTTCAAGAAAACAAAGGAAAAATCAAGAAAAAAAAAGAGAAGAGCCATTCGGCCCTAGGGAGGAAGAAGAGAAGAAAAAAAATTCTTGGAGCTTGGTCTTTGATTCAAAAATTTGGTGCTTCTTGGATTCTTACTAAGTTCGAGATTCTCTACAAAGTGATATAAATATCTTGGCAAGAAAGAGCTTCTTTTGGCAAGTGGAAGAAATTGGAAAAGGTAAGATTTTTACTTGTTATGTTGGAGGAATTATATATATATGTTGTAGCATATGTAGAGTACATGAGAATTATGAAAGTGTTGCATGCAAGTGCAAGCCGTGTGGTGTGTGTTGTGTTGTGGCCGTGTATGTGCATGGTTGTGTATGGAAGATGTGTTGAATTTTATGTTGTACTCTAGTTGTGATTATGGTGGAATTCATATTGGAAATGAAAGCGGAAGGAATTTGATGGAAGTTGGAAAAAAATAGATGTTGGCCGTGTGGTATGGAGGTTAAAATGAAAATGAATTAATTTTGTTTGATGTGTTAATTGTGTTGCTATGGCCTTGTGAAGTAGATGGAAGAACAATGGTTTAAGTTAACATGAAGAATTTGTTGCTAAGTTGTTGTCGGAAAGTATGTAATTTTAGTATAGTTTATGTAATTATGAGAATGAAGTTATGAGATGTAAACGGGGATTGTTGTAAGTGAAATTAAAAGATACAAATGTGTTGTGAATATTTATGTTGAAAATCGGAGGTTTTAAGTGAATTATGATCTTGGTGGAAAACTTGTATATTTTGTATATTTTGTGAATATTTCGAAAAAAATGATATGAAATGTTTCCGGAGTGATCTTGGTGGGTTGATGAATGTGAAAACGTCGATATGAGATTGAAAGTGTGAAATTAGAATGAAAGTTATTGCATTATGAAGAAAGTAATACTATTCATGCTAGAATGCGTTTTAGCTCGATTGTTGATATTGTGAATATTGTTGTTTGGTTGTTGTCGTTGATATATTGGTCGAGCTAAGCCTCGGGGATGCCATATGTGTAGGGGAAATGCTGCCGAAATTTCGGTAGACAAGTATGGATTTAAGTTGAGTTCATAAGAGCTTGAAATTGCTAATTGGTAACAATGACCATTTGTAGATTTTTGACGATACGGGAATCGAAATTGGACGAGCGTAAGGCGAAACCAAGGTATGTAAAGTCTTGCCCTTTATTCTTTGGCATTTTCTGAATGTAACAGGCTTGAAAGCGAGCCTCGATCTCACTTCTGCTTCTCATACTCCGAGATTGAAAATAGCTCGAAATCATTCAGTAAGATTGAATTATTCCTTTACCTTTTGTCGGCAAAATTGCCTATATGTGTGCCTAACTTCCATAAATGGAGTCGGAACACTCTAAGATGGTTATGGACGACTCCCTAAGGCTTATTATCCATGATTTACGTACTTCACTATGGTTGGGTCCGAGGTGGACCCACAAAACCCTGATAGTTCTTATAAAGCAACAATTAACTCCTTTTGTTCGATTTTCATAGTTAACTCTTGGCTACCATATGATAAGTGTTGGGTCCCGTTCTTATGAGCTATATGGTATAGTATGACATACGGAAAATGTGGACATTCGGTTCGATATAATCCAATATGCTATCCCAAATGACAAGTATGCGTATCTATTATGCCTATGATCCGATAATTCTGATTTGACCTATCTTTCGAATTATTTCGGTTCATTAAGTACGTATGTCGGTCCGTATGTATATGGTTTCTCATGGATCGTTCGTGGATGCCTCAATGCTTCCTTCATAATAATGCGCCGGGCCATGTTACCGTGATTCGTGCACTTCCGCATTGTTCACCGCGTCCCTCGGATGTGCGGGCGGGATACGTTTATATCCGATTATGATTTGATTATGTGATATTATGGGGATGGTGGCCATGATGGCATTTGATGATTTCGTCCACCGCGTCCCGTACGACGAGGGCGGGGTTCTGAAATGAAGCGTCCGTACGACGAGGGCGGGTTTGGTACCGCGTCCCTTATTAAAGGGCCGGGATCGATTTATGATATGTATGTCCGTATATGCTTATGACTGCATGCATGATGCCGAGACTCGACTTGCATAAGGATGATGATGACGTATTTCCGCACGACCCCGTTTCGGACTACGGGACCGCATACCGAGTTCGATCGTCCGAGAGTCCGGGACACGTCACTCCTCTCGTACTATGGACTCTCTTTTTATGATTTGTGATCACACTCGTGCCTCTCGCGTTTTGCATTGTGCTTCCGTCGACTACATTATGTACCTACGGGTCCGTATTGAAACTCCGTCCGCTACATTCCCTAAATACGACATATTATGATTACGTACGCACACTACGTAAGTACGGCTGCGCTACGAATCCGATTCGCTATTATGATTTTGCATATTTGACTCGATTATTATGATTATGTATGTTATATTTCCGCTTTACATACTCGGTACACCTTCGTCGACCCCCCATTCTTCGGGAGTGCCGCTACTGTGCCCGCGCGTACGGACGCGCGCGTGATACGCCACCGGTTTAGGACATCGGTTCTTTGTTTGAAGAGCTCCCTTTGATCCGGAGACGATACTTTTGGTATATATCTTCCGTTGTTCTTATACCGTACATTTGGTTATTTGGGTACGGCGGGGCCCCTGTCCCGTCTTTTGATTACATTCGTATGTTATAGGCACGTAGACATGTTTGTGGGTTGTGGGTTGTCACGTATTGTTGTAAGTGAGTACGAGTCCGCGATCCGAGTAGTCGGCTCGCATATGTGTACTATGATAGCCACTAACGCTTCTCGTATGGTTGTTTAAGTATGTATTTATGTATATGTATGTTCGTGCGATGCATTTTATATACGTATGAATTTGTGTATATTTAAACGAAATTAGCTATTTGGTATGCCGATACGAATTAGGTAGGTACGTATGGGTGTCCGGTTAGGACACCGGTCGCGCCCTACGGGGTTGGGTCGTGACAAAAGTGGTATCGAGCGGTCGGTCCTCGGAATGTACGCGGCCGTGTCTAGTAGAGTCTGTTTATCGGTGTGTCGTGCACCACGTATAGACGGGAGGCTACGGGGACATCTAGGATGTTATGTTACCCTTTCTTGGAATCTTAGATCGTGCGATAGAGCCGTATTGTTAGGATGGCTCCTCCCAACGAGTGCTGTGTCTACGGCGAGGCTCCAAAAGAGCAACGGCGTCGGTATTTTGGGAAATTGTTTCGACCCTCTCCTATGGGTGATTGTAGATTGACGAAGATGAAAAGGATGGCTCCTGACGAGGGGGATGGGGGTGCTAAGAAGGCCCCTAGGATGTCACCGGGGCCGAGTAGGCAGAGCCCCAGCTACTCGATTGAGACAGACCCTTCGGAGGATCCCACGGAGGACGATTACGATGCGGATCCGTCGGAGGACCGGTACGATTCCTCCGAGTTCGACCCGAGAGCGAGAGGATTCCTCGGAGGGTGGCTATGATACGGATCTCTCGGAGGATCGGCGATGACTCCTCCAGAGTTTCTTACCTCCACGGAGGAGGACAGTTATGACCCAGACCCATCGGAGCACTCTTCTGGGACAACGGAGGAGGAAAGGGTCGGAGATATGCCAGTTGCTCCTGTGATGGAGCACGATGTTAGCCCGGCCACCTCGGAGAGTGCTATGGATTTCTCCTGTTCTTTGCCTGGGTCACCTGTGAGCCGGGAATTGTCTGATTATCTATACTCCTCCGATTCAGATGCGGGTAATAGCGGGGCCTGGATAGGTGGGGGGCAGACAGATGAGGATGATGATGGACACAACTCTCACAGCAGCTCCCCAGGTCAGACCCGATATTAGTCATTTATAAGTATATAAGTTTCTTAGAATTTCCTGTGTGTATGATTTCTGTAGAATATTATTCGGTGACAGTAAGGGCGACTGAGATGTCCCCGCCACAGGTATAAATTTAGAAACCCGAGGGGAAAATAATTATGAGTACAAGTGGAAGTAGATATTGAGGAATCAGAAGGGCAATATGGTAATTGTGTGGTTTGGACCGGGGTGGGACCCGCCATGAAAGTTTTTGAATTTTTTTTATTAAGGCTCCGACCTGTCCTAAATTACGTGGCAAAGATTGTGTGGGGCAATTGACGCAGTTATATTAGCAATAACACATCAGAACGCATAAAAGTTTCGAAGTTAAGCGTGCTAAGACGGAAACAATGAGGATGGGTGACCCCCCTGGGAAGTATGTCAAGAATTTTTCACAAATGTAGGTATGGAGACTAAATGAGAACTTGGGGTAACTTAAGTGGAATTTGAGTATGTGGGGTAATTAGAGGTCGAAAAGGGGTTACACAGATTAAGACAGACGAGATTGGAGAAAAAGAAGGAAACTTTCGTAGGTCCCTGAAGCATTAGTAAAAGTAGTCTGACTCTGATCGCGATTCTGTATGCCAAATTTCTGCGTCCCTGTTTTCCATAAAGCTCTGTCTACTATACCTCTGTGCTTCTGAATCTGATCACGTTTCTGTTTAATATGCCTCTGTACGTCCGACTCTGATCACAATTCTGTCCGATATACCTCGGTACGTCTGACTCTAATTTTGAATCTGTCCGATAAATCTCTATACGTCTGACTCCGATCACAGATCTGTCTGATGTACTTCTATGCGTCTAATTCTGACTATGGATTTATCCGATACAGTTCAGTACACCTGACCCTGAATATGGGTTTGTCCGATATCTTACGTGTATGCAGTTCGATCATGAATGCGTACGGTATAACGTATGATTATGATCACTGCTACATACGTATTTCGATTCCGACTATGAATCCGTCTGACATACTTCTGATCCTCTGGTTCTGGCAAAGATTCTGTTCGCCCTATATCCGGTTTAAAATTGTACGGACCGCTAGACTAATTAGGATTTTGAACAGTCCCAATACCGCAATATCGGAAAATGATGGAAGGACTTGGAAAGTGAAGGCTCTTACAATTATTTCGATCAGGTGTGAGTATATAATTGCCAGGAAGACCTCCCCCCCGAAGTGTTTGCAAAACCTATAAGGCTAATTTAACATTCGAGGATGAATGTTTTAAGGGGGGGGGGGGAGGATGTTACATCCGGCATTTTTGCGTATCCGAAAATTTGGAAGTAACCTTGACTTGCAAGGAATGAGGTCAAGTTTGGATTTTTTCTTAGTATGTGTATGCCGGTTATGGAAGCTTGAATGTGAAAACACCGGAGAAGGCCTAAGGGCAAATTTGGAATTTTGGAAATTTGTTTCGGAAATTACAAAATATGATTCATGAAGAATTGGGCTCAAAAAAAAAAAATAAGAAAATTTAGGCCCAAGAGAAGGGGTGGCCGGCCAACTACAAGGCCCAAACCCATGTTTTAATTAATTTTCCATGTGCCTATTAATTATAAAAGGATCCTTAGCCTTAGAAGTTTCAAGAAAACAAAGGAAAAATCAAGAAAAAAAAAAAGAGAAGAGCCATTCGGCCCTAGGGAGGAAGAAGAGAAAAAAAAATTCTTGGAGCTTGGTCTTTGATTCAAAAATTTGGTGCTTCTTGGATTCTTACTAAGTTCGAGATTCTCTACAAAGTGATATAAATATCTTGGCAAGAAAGAGCTTCTTTTGGCAAGTGGAAGAAATTGGAAAAGGTAAGATTTTTTACTTGTTATGTTGGAAGAATTATATATGTATGTTGTAGCATATGTAGAGTGCATGAGAATTATGAAAGTGTTGCATGCAAGTGCAAGCCGTGTGGTGTGTGTTGTGTTGTGGCCGTGTATGTGCATGGTTGTGTATGGAAGATGTGTTGAATTTTATGTTGTACTCTAGTTGTGATTATGGTGGAATTCATATTGGAAATGAAAGCGGAAGGAATTTGATGGAAGTTGGAAAAAAATAGATGTTGGCCGTGTGGTATGGAGGTTAAAATGAAAATGAATTAATTTTGTTTGATGTGTTAATTGTGTTGCTATGGCCTTGTGAAGTAGATGGAAGAACAATGGTTTAAGTTAACATGAAGAATTTGTTGCTAAGTTGTTGTCGGAAAGTATGTAATTTTAGTATAGTTTATGTAATTATGAGAATGAAGTTATGAGATGTAAACGGGGATTGTTGTAAGTGAAATTAAAAGATACAAATGTGTTGTGAATATTTATGTTGAAAATCGGAGGTTTTAAGTGAATTATGATCTTGGTGGAAAACTTGTATATTTTGTATATTTTGTGAATATTTCGAAAAAAAATGATATGAAATGTTTCCGGAGTGATCTTGGTGGGTTGATGAATGTGAAAACGTCGATATGGGATTGAAAGTGTGAAATTAGAATGAAAGTTATTGCATTATGAAGAAAGTAATACTATTCATGCTAGAATGTGTTTTAGCTCGATTGTTGATATTGTGAATGTTGTTGTTTGGTTGTTGTCGTTGATATATTGGCCGAGCTAAGTCTCGGGGATGCCATATGTGTAGGGGAAATGCTGCCAAAATTTCGGTAGACAAGTATGGATTTAAGTTGAGTTCATAAGAGCTTGAAATTGCTAATTGGTAACAATGACCATTTGTAGATTTTTGACGATACGGGAATCGAAATTGGACGAGCGTAGGCGAAACCAAGGTATGTAAAGTCTTGCCCTTTATTCTTTGGCATGTTCTCAATGTAACGAGCTTGAAAGCGAGCCTCGATCTCACTTCTGCTTCTCATACTCCGAGATTGAAAATAGCTCGAAATCATTCAGTAAGATTGAATTATTCCTTTACCTTTTGTCGGTAAAATTGCCTATATGTGTGCCTAACTTCCATAAATGGAGTCGGAACACTCTAAGATGGTTATGGTCGACTCCCTAAGGTTTATTATCCATGATTTACGTACTTCACTATGGTTGGGTCCGAGGTGGGCCCACAAAATCCTGATAGTTCTTATAAAGCAAAAATTGACTCCTTTTGTTCGATTTTCATAGTTAACTCTTGGCTACCATATGATAAGTGTTATTTGTTCTTATGAGCTATATGGTATAGTATGACATCCGGAACGATTCGGGACATTCGGTTCGATATAATGTGGATCGTGCCACCCCAAATGACAAGTATGCGTATCTATTATGCCTATGATCCGATAATTCTGATTTGACCTATCTTGAATTATTTCGGTTTCATTAAGTCCGTATGTCGCCGTATGTATATGGTTTCTCATGGATCTGTTCGTGGATGCCTCAATGCTTCCTTCACCGCGCCGGGCCGGAGTTACAGTGATTCGTGCACTTCCATCGCATTGTTCACCGCGTCCCTCGGATGTGCGGGCCGGGATCGTTTATATCGATTATGATTTGATTATGTGATATTATGGGGATGGCGGCCGGAGATGGCATTTGATACGATACGTACGTCCACCGCGTCCCGTACGACGAGGGCCGGGTTCTATTACCGCGTCCCTTATTAAAGGGCCGGGATCTGATTTATGATATGTATGTCTGTATATGCTTATGAATCTGCATGCATGATCTGAGACTCTGACTTGCATAAGGATCTGTCTGTCATACTTCTGCACGTCCGTTTCGGACTCCGATTACGTCGTCATACTTCGAGTTCGATCCCGTTCGAGAGTCCGTCCGTCACTCCTCCGTACTTCGGACTCGTTTATGATTTGTGATCACACTGCGTGCCTCTGTTTTGCATTGTGCTTCCGTCGACACATTCGTACCTCGGTCCGTATTGAAACTCCGTCCGCCACATTCCCTAACCGACATATTATGATTCCGTCGCACACTCGTAAGTCCGGCTCTCTACGAATCCGATTCTCGCTCGTTATGATTTTGCATATTTGACTCTGATTATTATAATTATGTATGTTATATTTCCGCTTTACATACTCGGTACACCTTCGTACTGACCCCCTGTTCTTCGGGGGCTGCGCTACATGCCCGCAGGTACAGACGCGCGCGTGATACGCCACCACGATTTAGGACATCGGTTTCTTTGTTTGAAGAGCTCCCTTTGATCCCGAGCGATACTTTTGGTATATATCTTCTGTTGTTCTTATACACTGTACATTTGGTTATTTGGGTACGGCGGGGCCCTGTCCCGTCTTTTGATTCTGTTCTGTATGTTATAGGCCTGTAGACATGTTTGTGGGTTGTGGGTTGTCACGGTTCACAAGTGAGTACGATACGCGATCGTGTGTAATTCCTCGCTTACTATGATAGCCCTAACGGCTTCTGTACAGGTTTAAGTATGTATTTATGTATATGTATGTTCGTGCGATGCATTTTATATCTGTATGAATTTATGTATATTTAAACAGAATTAGCTATTTGGTATGCCAGATCTGTTAGGTAGGTACGTATGGGTGTCCAGTTAGGACAACAGTCGCGGCCTACGGGGTTGGGTCGTGACAGACATGGTCGGATCGCGAGAGTAGAATTACCTCGAGGCTCGTGTCATAGCCTATTTACGACTAAGGCATGCCAAAGAAGGGAGGGCCAAGCTTTACATACCTCGTCCGCTCTCCCAAGCTAATCCAAACTCCAACCTATGTCTCGGACTCCCGAGGTCTACAAATAAGTCAACGAATATCAATTATTATCTATAGCCATGTAGGCATTTAATTCCAAATTAGCCCTTAATTCTACAGAAATTTGGGCAGCATTTCCCCTGTAAATACACCAACCCCGAGAATTTAACTCGGCCAAATCAACAACAACAACAACAACAATCAACCTAGCAACATCAATAATCAATCCGAAAGGCAACATAACATTAATAACCCTCTCTTACATCATTCAACAACATTCATTATTTCAATTCAACGGCTTACATTCAAGCCAACATTATCGCTCATACATTCAAATACTCATCCGAATCCATATCAACAACATTCAAGGACATCTTAAACAATTTATACAATATTTCCAACAATCCAACCATGGCTCCAATTTACCCGAAAACTGTCTCCAACCCGAGAACACAACTATAATCCATTTCTAACTCCCGAATCATGATTTGCATCAATAATCCATACTATAACGATATCATTATCATAAATACACAAATTACATCAAACGCATAATAACCTTCAATTCAGCCCATACATTTACAACATCAATCCTGAATCATTAAAAGCTCATTTCCAACATAAAATTCATTACGACAACCACTAAAACACTAAGCGACATTAATGCGTTCTTTGTCATATAACATGACCCATTTTCTACAACATACCAACATGCACATATTGATAATTCTCACTCATTTCTTCACACTACAACAATTAACATACTACATAGGACTTAATTCATCACTTAAACACAACACAACACACACACACACCTCACACGGCTATATGCTACACACACCACCTTCACTCCAACATGCCATATTTCATGATTTTCATCCATTTTAACATACTACAACATACAAACAACCTTTATAACCCATAAAACATGATCAAATCTTACCTTTCTTCTTTCAACTCCACACTAAGCTAGGGTTTGCGATCTACACAACGGGTGATTGGATGACCCGAACAACGCTTCCACGCTACTTAGAAACCTCAACTTAGTGGGTTTGCATCAACAAAATATTTTTGGAATGGGTAGAAATGGGACCTTAATTTTTCCCTCTTTGGCCGAGAGCCTCCTTTGGTGGTTCTTCAACTTCTATTTTTTTTTTGGCTAAGTGTTGTAATGTGTAAAAGATGACTCCTTGATCATCTTTTGTGCTTATATGTATGTTGTCCAAGTGTCCATGGCCCACACAAGTGTTGGACCAATTAAAATTGTCCACAAATTGTGTGGGCCTTCTACAAGCCACACGGCTAAGACCATAAAAAAAATGCATGATTTTCAAGTTTCACTTATTCCATTTTTGGTCCCAAATTTCCTAAGTTTTCCATGCCACACCAATTCATGCACAACTTATGCCTCAAAATAAAATCGAAGGTCCAAAGTCTCGACTTTGTATCCCGAAATGGTTTTATCCTTAACTTATCATAATTAAACCGGATTGTCCCAATGCACAAAATACGGGATATAACACGTTACTTATGGTACTCGTATCTTTGGCTACACACGTCATGGTCTCTTACTACACTGCTATCTCGCTTTCTTCCTATTTCCTCTTTCCAATTACCCTTTCTTTCCTTACACTCGCCATCATTTCCATTATTATATAACCCTTATTCCAAACTTTCCCTACTGAACTTGATAAGCCTCCCTTATTCGTTCTATAGCTCGCTTTTTACGTTTCACACTTTCCTTTATATTCTAGCTACCTAGGTCATATCATAGCTTTGGCCCCCTTCTCACTAGGCTTTACTCATTTTCATAACAATCCTTGTTATATTCGCATTATATCTTGTTCGTAATCAATCCTATAATGTAACACTTCTTAACCTGTTACCCCTTTCGGATCAACTTTATCCTTAATATTTCACAAGCTGTCTTATCAATACATTCATATCCTTCGCAATTCTTTTCCTCCATGCTCTTATCTTAATCATACTATTACTTCTTTTACTATAAGCTCGTCATATTTTTCTCCTGCTTATCGATTCTGTCGGTACATTAATATAACTCTCTATCAAGGTTTGCCAGCCTTTTCTAAATCGTCCCTTAGCATCACAAGCCCTTTCCAATTTCTTTTTACCATATCGATATCGAACTTCTAATTATTCTTATCCTTAGTTTAGCAATTAACTTCTTTCTCGATGTCAGCCGTACTCGTAGCTTAGTCAAATCTTATCATTACTATTAGTACGACCTTTCAAGTCATATCACAAACCCATATCTCATTCTCTTTTTATTTCTGGAAAAATTTCGGCAGAGTTTCCTCTATATTTCTTACTATCTCAAAACCTGTACGCAGGAAATACCAACAATGCCTCACAGGGCCAACATATACATATATGTGTATAATATCATATCACAGCCACACAGGGCTCCCATTACCAACAACAGTACGAAGATGATAAACTTACCTTGTGTGTCCAACTCGAACTACACCTGTTACACATTCCTGTTTACTTTCCTTTTCAGTTTTCAACTTTACATTTCAATCGTACTTCAGTATATTTCCCAACCTATACCTTTCATACCTTTGCTTACCTGCGTGCTTTGTAATTTCCAAAATCGCTAGTCACCTTTTTACATCGTCGATGCCATTCCTCGCGAAATCAAAAGTTAGTACGGGAATCTCATTTCCCGTGACTTGGCTCTATGGCACGATCTAAGAGGTGAAAGAAGAGTAACCACCCTAGATGCCCCGTAGCCTCGCGTTTATAAATGTGGTGCGCTTCACACACCCGGTGTGACTCTACCGGATACGACTTTGCAGACAACCCCTAGGACGAACCGCTCTGATACCAATTTATCACAACCTAACTTATTAGGGCGTGATGGGCACCCGACCCTTACTTAGGGCCGAGCGAACCCGCTGACTCTCGTGATACTCATATTCATACTGGGCCCTCAAATCATGAAAAGAGTACATAATGGAAGTTTTTTAGAAAACAAACATGCTTTTCATCTTTCTAAAATCTAATAAAATTTGTAATCGCGTAAGATCTGAAATACAATGCATAGTGATACATCGGCTTATAGAGCCGCCTACAAAACTGACAGGCTATACTCGTGACTCTGTCTGCAAAGTCTCTGACATAAAACAAACTGTCATAACATAAATACTCCGACTCGGCAAGAAGGAGGGGAAATGGAGCTCGCCAATCCAGCTGGAACATCTTCTACTAATATCCTCAGCTCATTTGTATATACCTGCGTGGCATGAAACGCAGCCCCCAAAGAAAGGGGGTCAGTACGAAATATGTACTGAGCATGTAAAGCATGAAATACATTAAACAAAATCATAACCGAAATAGGAATTACAGAAACAAGTATACTGACTAGAAAATCATAAGACTTGCCTTTGAGAACATAGTTCATGCATGTCAATATCATATCATCATATCATTATATATACATACCGTACCCGGCCCTCCAGTGAGGGACTCGGTGAATGAGATCATATAATCATCATGCATGGCCATCACATAATCATATATATATATATATATATATATATATACCGTACCCGGCCCTCTAGTGAGGGACTCGGTGAAGTAATCATCATATCATCATGTCATCATATGCATCATGTCATCATATATATATATACCGTACCCGGCCTTCTAGTGAGGGACTCGGTGAATAGAATCATCATATGCCATCCTGGTCGCCATCCCCATATCATCACATCACATCATCATATATATATATATATACCGTACCCGGCCCTCTAGTGAGGGACTCGGTGAACAATGCAGTGGAGTGTGCACGAATACGTACCCGGCCCGGGACTCGGTGAAAGATACATTGAGGCATGCACGAGCAGAGTAGTGAGAAACCATATGCACATAAATCATCATTACAGACTCAATGGATAAGTAAGTGGTCGACGCTCGAGAATTAAAACGGTAATCATGTTAGGTTCTTCAAAGACAAGCCGTTAGGACTATACAAGGAAAATCTCGGGGACCACGGATATGCGTCAAACCAATCCGGGCCCGCCCATGAAAGTTAAAGTCATAATACGTTATAGAATCATTTACAAGCGTACCAAAGCAATCCGGTTCTACCTATGAAAGTTACGGACATTTTTAGACATAGGATCCTTTAGGAACAAAACCGTTTATACAACATTTTAAATCCAATCATTTCAAAGACATAAAGACCATAGCTTGACCATATTAATGATGCCAACACTAAGAAGCAAATATGAATCATAAACATGCTCGGAACTTAAGAATGGAGTTACCCCAAGGCACAAATCATGTCATATCTTACTTCCGTCTAAGACATGCCAAAAAAGAAGGAAAGAGTAAGCTTTACATACCTCGTCCGCTTCCTAAGCTAATCTGAACTTAAGTCTCGGCTTCTCGAAATCTACAACAACGTCATTAGGCATCAAGCATTAGTCATAAGTACTTAGGAATCCAATTCTAAGCTATCCCTTTATTTACAGAAATTTGGGCAGCATTTCTCCTATAAACTCAACATCCCTGAGAATTCAACTCGGCCACATATTCAACAACAATACCAACAACCATATTAACAATATCAATAATCAATTTCAAATGCGTTCTAACATTAATAACTCATTTCTACATAATTCGACGACATTCAATTTTCCTTCCATTCAACTACATACATTCAAGTCAACATCGACGCTCACATATTCAAATACTAATCCGAGATCATTCAAACAAGATTCAAGAATGCTTCCAACAATCCACAAAATATCCAAATCAGCCCATCCAACACACAATGCAAACCTCCAAACCTTTCAAGTTCAAGAAAACAACAACAACACATTTCTTTCTTTCAAATTCATAAACTATATCAACAACCACATATTACAATATCATTCATGTAAATGCAAGAAACTATATTACCAATATACTAACTTCTACATTAACTCCCAAACGGTCCCAACTTCAACTTGTGTCATCCAATACCTTCATTTTCATCACAAAATCCACAACACAACAATCAAAATACTAAATAAAATTAATTCTTCACTCCTACACCATACAATATATACACTACCACAACACCACACACACGGCTACAACTTTCACACCATAATTCCATGAATTTCATTCATTTCCACATACTACAACATGCACAAGACATTCATAACACATAAAAGAAAAGATTAAACCTTACCTTCTTCACTCAATTCCTTCACTCGGCTAGGCTTGTTCTTGCAAGAATGAGTGTTTTGTTTGTTCCAACAACTACTCCATGTTAATAAGGGCCTCCAAATTGGTAGAAAAGCTAGAAAAAATTTATTTTTCTTGATCAATATTTGCTTGCTCTTTCTCGGTTTAGGCATGGCCGAATGGCCTTGTTTTCTTTTCTCCAAGGTTCTTGAAATTTCCAAGGGATGAAAAATGATGAAGATGACTTAATTTGTCATCTTTTATCTCCATATATAATTAACACATGTGGCCCTATGGCCCACATCCTCTTGGCCGGCCACTTAGGCCCTTTCATAATATATTATTTTCACTTCTAGCCCCTACAAATGTAAAATAATCACATGCACCCTTCATAGCTTGAACTAATCAAATTTGGCCAACCAAGGGTGGGTCCCATATACCCCACACGGCCACATGGCCATTTGGCCATTTCATGAAATAATTTTTTCAACTTTTAATCCCTAGTCTTCCTCAATATTTCCATCCAATAAAATCATAAACGGCTTGTACCTTAAAACAAAGTCGGAAAATAGCCTGTCGTCAACTTGTCGCAACCAACTTAAAATATTCCAACGTACAAAATACGGGATATAACGAATGCCATGCGAATGAGTTGTACACATGTACTCCAGACAGAAATATTGACGTCTCGGTAGCACAACCCAGCGTGACTCGCGGTCTAAGAGCCACCGTCTCGGATCTTTGCCCAACAGACTGACGGGACCCTGAATCTTTGCCCGCGGGGGGTTCTCACCGGTACCACCCTGGGGGACCCACGGAGTCCATGCTCTAACAACGATTCTGGAATATTATCGGAATCGGCCATGCAATAATGATGCCGGAATAGATCATCGAACATCGGCCATCTCACAATCACTCAAGTAAAAGTCTGTCAAATATCAGTTTAACACAATCAACGATTCCATTATTGAACCTCGGACATCGGCCTTCTCACAATCACTCAAGTAAAAGAGTTTATCAAATGTCAGTTTCATACAATCAATGATTCCGAAATTGATATTCGGACATCGGCCTTTTCACAATCACTCAAGTAAAAGAGTTTATCAAAATATCAGTTTACTCAATCAACGATACCGGATCGTTACCGGGTATCGGCCAGGCATCATGAATGTGTGAGAATGTGTGCAACGTATATCAATCATCAACAATCAAGTTGAAATCACAAGTACCAATAATGGGTATGCCAAAAATGTATTATATCACAATACCATCAGTGGTATGCTAACAATATATCAATATCACAAGTACCAACAGTGGGTACGCCAACAACATATCCAAGTACAAATACCAACAACGGGTATGTCAATTCTATCTCAATCAAGACAATAACACAGATTCCAATATCTACCCACTACTCATGGCATCAAACCATCACAATGGAATAATCAAAGCACACATAACTGGGTGGCTAGTCCCAACACACAGCAGGGCCCAACCGAAGGCAATATCCAACCCGACTTCATACCCGAAGGTTCACATACTGTCTCCGACATTATAATCTAAATATGTGCTTCGCTATACGAAGTCTCACAAAAGGTAAGCCATAACCTACTTGGATTGCCAAACCACAACACCAACAACTCACTCATTTGTCTTGCCCTTCCACTGAACCTCAGAACCAAAGTAGTCTAAGCATAATCGAATTCTATATTAGAAGCCACAAAGAATGATATTAATATTGCTACTATTTTAATTAGGTCAAGTCTAACCCTAAAAATTGGGGAAAACGGGCCCACAAGGGCAATACGGGAAATTCGAGGGCAAAATACCAAATTGAGTACTAGGTAATCATAACCCAACCACTAATTGTTGATTTAGCTCAAGGATTAGTCTAATTTCTGATTTCAAGAAAAACCCCCAAATTGGGTATAAACTGTTATATCCCGCATCTTTGTGCAATCGGATAATTCAAGACAATCGCGGGAGGACAACGAGCAAGGCCATATTTTGTTTCGTTAAGCATATGAATGGTTTATGAACAATTTAGAAGTGAAAATATTAAGAATGGCTAAGGGCGAAAGGGGAAATTCGCAGTACGACCCGTAGAAATATGGAGGAAGGCTAAGGGTAAGTTTGGAAATGGGAAAATAATTTTTCATGAATTACAAGAACTAATTATGAATTGATTGGGCTTGGAAAAATTTCAAGAAAAATGGGGAGGCCCAACTGCCATGGTTATGGCCCAAGGCCCATGTGAAATTAAATCCATGTGATTAAAATGGAGGCTAACCTCTATTTTTCTTCATAATTCAAGAAGGTTCAAGAAAGAAAAATTTGAAGGAGAGAGACAAGTAAGATTCGGCCAAGAAAAAAAAAAAAGGAGACCAAAAATCTTGCCTTGAAAATTTGTTCCTCATAGTAGTTCCACTAATTGAAAGGTCCTTAACAAGGTGAAGTATCCATTGGAGCAAGAAAGTTTCATATTCATGCAAGTAGGAGTTCTTAACCAAGTGAAGAATTGAGGAAAAGGTAAGGTTTAATTCCTCTTTTATATGTTATGGGTGTTTATGCATGTTGTAGAATGTAAAAATAAATGAAGTTCATGAATATAGGGGCATGGCCGAACATGTATAGGTATGTAGGAATCATGTGCTAATTATTTTATTGAGTGTTTGGTTGTTATTGTTGTGGAAGCTATGTTGAGAATGGAAGTTGAATGATTGTGGAGAGGTTGTAGTTGTGCATGCATGAAGTTAGCCGTGTAACTATGGTGTGATATAGAGGAAAATGGGTCAATTTTATTTAAGTGAATGGATTGTTGTTGTGTGGATTCTATATTGTTAATGAAAAGCTTAATGATCTTAGAGGAATTATAGTAGTTGGAGACTTGTGATGGAAGTTTATGTACATTGAATATTATGTTCTTATATGTATGGAAGATAATGATATTAGTACGATACGTTGTTGGAATATATATATTATAAGGTTGTTATTGTTTTATTGGAGTTGGAAGGTTTTGAAAGAAGTAGTAACTTGATTGAGTTGTTATAATATATCTTGGATTGAAATTGGAAGTTGTTAGTATGGTTGTGATATGAAAAATTGATAGTTTGGCCAGGTTGAATTCCCGGGGTTGTTATTGATTGAAATTGGCCAAGTTGAACTTGGTGGGATGGTGTATGTATTTGGGGAAATGCTATGCGCGAAATTTCGGTAGATAAAAGGTTACTTTGAATTTCAACTTCTAGATGCTTAAATTGACATTTGGTAAATGTGACCATATTATAGATTTTGGCGAATTTGGAGCGGAGATTTGGAGGCGTGAAAGAAACGGAAAAGGTACGTAAGACTTCCCCCTCCTTTCTTTGGCATATCTTAGACGTATAGGCTTGGTTAAGTACCTCGGGGATCTCCCAAATTCTAGAAATCCACGTTGGAAGTCGGCCACTATTCCTTCAGTAGAATTGAACCAAAAGCTTGTGACTAGTGAAAGGATTGCCTAAACACCTAGAACTTGCACGAACTTGCACGAATAGGATCCGATTACTCTAAAACTTTCACAAGTAATGCCATGGAGTGTATTATGTGTAAATTGTATATGCCGCCTCACTTGATCGAGGTGGGCCCACTACTCCTGGATCCTTCTTTATCGTCTCGCTCGCCAAATGATAAGCGTTGTAATTATTTTAATGAGGACATTCCTACGATGCCACTAACGATGAATTAATGAAAAAAAACAATATATGTTGATGACGAGTGTAATAAGAATAATTCCACGACTGAGAGTTTCAAGTTAAGAGGCCAATATGAATATGAAAGTGACCAGTTGACCCATGAATTCAATCTTACTCCTTACTATGGCTCTTATGCATGTTGTATATGTATATTGCAAGTATAAGTATAAGTACAAGCACAAGTATATGTATATGGGGAAGTGGGGGATAAAGGGAAGGCGCTATAGGCGCGCAGCCACCTGATCAGTTGGAGTATGATCCATGATTTCGTCCCGGACGCGGGATGCCCGGACGCGGGATGTATGGTTAAATGGATCGGAGCCGACGCCTCGGCGACATGATGATTTCTATTATGTATAAATATATATATATATGTATGAAAAAGAGATAAGTTCAGAGAAAGTAAAGTATAACGCATATGGATCGGGCTGCACGTTCCGCAGCAATATAATAGATGTATGGATCGGGCTGCACGTTCCGCAGCAATATAATAGATGTATGGATCGGGCTGCACGTTCCGCAGCACTAAGCATGCATAGCATTTGCCGACGGGTATCTATATGTACAGGTTATCTTTCTACCCTGTGATATGCTATTCTTTCATGATATTGTCCTTGTACTACGTTTTCTGCATATTTTATTCATGTCTTACGTACTCGGTACATTACTTGTACTGACGTCCCTTCTTGCGGACGCTGCGTTTTATGCCGCGCAGGTAAGCAGGTAGACGGATCCGGTTTTTAGAAGCTCCACCAGCGGTTCGTCGAGAGTGCTCCAGTTGTTCCGGAGCTACTGCTTGTTGGTACTACTTTTGTGTACATATTTGGGCACAGCAGTACTTAGCCCATTTTGATACTACATGTATATTGTTTAGAGGCTCGTAGACAAGATATGTACAGACAGATATTTTGTAGCTAGTCGTCGCCGCCGATGTAAATTAAATTGATACAGTTTATTAGTTCAAGTTTATAATTATGCTATAAGTGACCATGCAAATGGAAAAAAAATGTAGCGCGGAAGTTCACACGGCCCACCTAAGAGTAAGAGTATGAAACGAGACAAGGGGTGCTCGGTACGAGTATCGGGTACCCGTCGCGGCCCCTAGTTGGGTCGTGACAGAAGTGGTATCAGAGCAGGCGGTCCTAGGATTTGTCTACGAGCCGTGTCCAGCAGAGTCCTGTTTATGGGTGTGTAGCGCGCCACACTTATAAACAGGAGGCTGCAGGGCATTTAGGAAATCTGACCTTCCTTGTATCCTAGATCGTGCGATAAAGCTATGTTACCAGGTTCCCATATTCTTTCCTAATCCTGTATTATGGTTTCAGTGATGCCAGTGAAGAGGAAAGCTACAGCGGCCCAGAAGGGCAAGACGGTGGCCGAGAAAAGAATCGAACGCGAGCCACCAGCGGAATTGGAAGAAGGCGAGTCTCATAACGAGGCTCCTTCTCAGGCTTTTCATGCTCCCCCCGTGTCGGCAGAGCAGGGAGGAGTTCCAGTTCCACCGCCCGGCGGCTCGGGCCGGCGGATGGCGGATGCCGTCCGGTTATTGACCCGTTAGTTGCCGCGCGAGCTCGGCGGCAAGATACGGACCGGGAACGGGCAGTAAGTGCTAGGGCCCGTGATTTTATCGCCCTAAAACCCCCGGAGTTTTATGGGTCAAAACCAGAAGAAGACCTGCAGAATTTCATAGACGAGATGCTGAGGACACTGAGGATTATACATGCTTCAGATACAGAGTCAGTGGAATTGGCGTCATACAGGTTGCGGGATGTAGCGGTTTTGTGGTATACTAGTTGGATATCTTCGAGGGGAACAAATGCCCCTCCCCCGAGCTGACAGGAGTTTGCAGAGGCATTTTTACGACATTTCCTACCGCCGGAGGTTCGACGAGCTCGGGCTGAAATGTTCTTAAATCTTAAACAAGGGAGTATGAGTGTTCGAGAATACAGTCTTCGTTTTAACTCGCTAGCTAGGTATGCCCCCGCCATGATAGCTGATATGGGAGACCACGTATACCGGTTTGTGAGTGGGTTGGGGCCACATATAATTAAGGAGTGTTTGACGGCTTCACTCCAGGATGGGATGACTATTACCCGTATCCAGGCCCACGCCCAAACCCTGGAGGAACAGCATCAGTTACAGAGAGGAACGATATCCAGACAGGGGTTCCAGGAAAAGAGGTAGATCTTTTGGGGCTAGAAGTGAATACAGAGGGGGGCAGGCACAGGAGCAATCTAGGTATTCAGGCCAATCAGTGGCCAGTGCACCTCCTCGGTTTGCTGATAGAGCTTCAGGGTTCCAATACGGCGCTGAGTCTAGCAGGACAATGCTACCCCCACCACGGTGTTCTCGGTGTGGTAGACCACACTCCGGAGAGTGTCGCGCAGGCACAGGTGCATGTTATACTTGCGGGCGGGTTGGCCATAGGATGCGCGATTGCCCGCTGAAGTACGAGGGGGAAAGAGCCCAGCCCGCCGGATCGGCAATTGGTTCGTCATCGACCGTGCGCCCGCCTGAGCAGACTTCCCAGGCCCCAGCGGGCCGTGGCCGAGGTAGAGGAGAAGCGTCCAGTTCAGCCGGTCCTCCCCACCGTATATACGCGTTGACGGGACGGCAGGATCCTGAACCCTCCCCAGACGCCGCCACAGGTACATTATTGGCATTTCATTACTATAGGAATGTGTTAAATTGTCCTAGATTTGATTATATTATGTCCCACTTCTTGTATTATTAAGTATAGGGGGAAAACTGACGATTCAGGATGAAAAGTACCGTATACATAGGAGAAAGGATGAATATACGTAGTTGTGAAGGCTAAAACAGTAATTAAAGGAGAAAGACGCGTTACGGGGGCATCCCGGGAATTGACAAGACACCAATACGCCCCAGATTATGTGATAAAGATAGTCCGGGAAGTGGAGGCGAAAATACTAGCGTTAGAACGCCGAAATGCACTAAGGTTTTGAGATTAAGCGTGCTAGGGTGAGAGCAACCTCAGGATGGGTGACCCCCTGGGAAATATGTTGAAAATTTCATAAATGTAGGGATAAAAGGCGAATGTGAAATTAGGTAGCCCAAAATAAATTAGAGTGTGTGGGGTGATTAGAAACCCTATAGAAGCCGCGTAGGCCGAGACGGACTAAACTGACGGAAGGAAAGAAAGCATGACGAGGCCCTGGGATTAAAGAAAGTACGGCTAGTGGTTGGAGGTGTTTGCAAATAAAATAGTAATACATATGTGGTTGTGACCTATCAATCATGACTGTAGGGTTCCAGAAACGGTACCGCGATATATAGAAGATCGCGGAAAGTGGTGGTTATTTCGGGGACATAGGCATGCATAGACCCTCTTAATGAAGGGGGAGGTCGTGCGGGACAAAAAAATATATATATATGAAATGAACTGGGATGATTTGAGCTTCCACAGAGAGACTTATTAATACAGGGCCAGTGTTTGGAGCTAACTCAATAACTCAGTCGACCTACGACAGAGAAGAGTAACCTAGGTTCCCAAAATGGAGATGTTAAGCGACATGTGAGGTATCTATGAGGAAGACCTCCCCGAAATATCATAACACATTATGAGGTCAGTTGAACATTCGAGGACGAATGTTCTAAAGGGGGGGAGGATGTTATATCCCGCATCTTTGTGCAATCGGATAATTTGAGACAATCGCGGGAGGACAACGAGCAAGGCCATATTTTGTTTCGTTAAGCATATGAATGGTTTATGAACAATTTAGAAGTGGAAATATTAAGAATGGCTAAGGGCGAAAGGGGAAATTCGCAATACGACCCGTAGAAATATGGAGGAAGGCTAAGGGTAAGTTTGGAAATGGGAAAATAATTTTTCATGAATTACAAGAACTAATTATGAATTGATTGGGCTTGGAAAAATTTCAAGAAAAATGGGGAGGCCCAACCGGCCATGGTTATGGCCCAAGGCCCATGTGAAATTAAATCCATGTGATTAAAATGGAGGCTAACCTCTATTTTTCTTCATAATTCAAGAAGGTTCAAGAAAGAAAAATTTGAAGGAGAGAGACAAGTAAGATTCGGCCAAGGAAAAAAAAAAAAAAGAGACCAAAAATCTTGCCTTGAAAATTTGTTCCTCATAGTAGTTCCACTAATTGAAAGGTCCTTAACAAGGTGAAGTATCCATTGGAGCAAGAAAGTTTCATATTCATGCAAGTAGGAGTTCTTAACCAAGTGAAGAATTGAGGAAAAGGTAAGGTTTAATTCCTCTTTTATATGTTATGGGTGTTTATGCATGTTGTAGAATGTAAAAATAAATGAAGTTCATGAAGGACATGAATATAGGGGCATGGCCGAACATGTATAGGTATGTAGGAATCATGTGCTAATTATTTTATTGAGTGTTTGGTTGTTATTGTTGTGGAAGCTATGTTGAGAATGGAAGTTGAATGATTGTGGAGAGGTTGTAGTGATTATGCTTGATGTTTAGCCGTGTAAGTTGTGTGTTGATATGTAAAAAGGATAGTCAAGTTTTATTTGTATTTTGGATTGTTGTTGTGTGGATTCTATATTGTTGATGAAAAAGTTTAATGATTTTAGTTTAGATTATAGTAGTTGGAGACTTTGTTTTGGAAGTTGATGTAAATTGAATATTATGTTCTTATATGTATGGAAGATAATGATATTAGTATGGTGTTGTTGGAATATATATATTATAACGTTGTTAATGTTTTTATTGAAGTTGGAAAGTTTTGAAAGAAGTAGTAATCTTGATTAAATTGTTAGTAATGTACCTTGGGTTGATCATTGAAATTGTTAGTATGGTTGTTGATATTGTGTTGATAGTTTGGCCGGGTTGAATTCTCGGGGTTGTTTATTGATTGAAATTGGCCAAGTTGAACTTGGTGGGATGGGCGTATTTACGGGGAAATGCGCCAAAATTTCGGTAGATAAATGGTTACTTTGAATTTCAACTTCTAGATGCTTAAATTGACATTTGGTAAATGTGACCATATTATAGATTTTGGCGAATTTGGAGCGGAGATTTGGAGGCGTGAAAGAAACGGAAAAGGTACGTAAGACTTCCCCCTCCTTTCTTTGGCATATCTTAGACATATAGGCTTGGTTAAGTACCTCGGGGATCTCCCAAATTCTAAAAATCCACGTTGGAAGTTGGCCACTATTCCTTCAGTAGAATTGAACCAAAAGCTTGTGAATAGTGAAGGAATTGCCTAAACACCTAGTACTTGCACGAATAGGATCCGATTTCCCTAAAACTTTCACAAGTAATGCCATGGAGTGTATTATATGTAAATTGTATATGCCGCCTCATTTGATCGAGGTGGGCCCACTATTCCTGGATCCTTCTTTATCGTCTCGCTCGCCAAATGATAAGCGTTGTAATTATTTTAATGAGGACATTCCTACGATGCCACTAACGATGAATTAATGAAAAAAATATATGTTGATGACGAGTGTAATAAGAATAATTCCACGACTGAGAGTTTCAAGTTAAGAGGTCAATATGAATATGAAAGTGATCGGTTGACCCATGAATTCAATCTTACTCCTTACTATGACTCTTATGCATGTTGTATATGTATATTGTAAGTATAAGTATAAGTATAAGCATAAGTATATGTATATGGGGAAGTGGGGGATAAAGGGAAGGCGCTATAGGCGCGCGACCACGATCGGTTGGAGTATGATCCATGATTTCGTCCGGACGCGGGATGCCGGACGCGGGATGTATGGTTAAATGGATCGGAGCCGACGCCTCGGCGACATGATGATTTCTATTATGTATAAATATATATATATATATATATATATATATATATATATATATATATATATATATATATATATATATATGAAAAATAAGATATGGATCGGGGAAACGTAAATATAGATGTATGGATCGGGCTGCACGTTCCGCAGCACTAAGCATGCATAGCATTTGCCGACGGGTATCTATATGTACAGGTTATCTTTCTACCCTGTGATATGCTATTCTTTCATGATATTGTTCTTGTTCTACGTTTCTGCATACTGTACTCATGTCTTACGTACTCGGTACATTACTTATGCGACGTCCCTTCTTGCGGACGCTGCGTTTTATGCCGCGTGTAGCGAGGTAGACGGATCCGGTCTTTAGAAGCTCCCACCAGCGGTTCGTCGAGAGTGCTCCGGTTGTTCGGAGCTACGCTTGTTGGTACTACTTTTGTGTATATATTTGGGCACGGCGGTACTTAGCCCATTTTGATACTACGTGTATATTGTCTAGAGGCTCGTAGACAAGATATGTACAGACAGATGTTTTGTAGTTAGTCGTTGCCGCCGATGTAAATTAAATTAATACAGTTTATTAGTTCAAGTTTATAATTATGCTATAAGCGATCATGCAAATGGAATAAAAAAAAATGTAGCGCAGAAGTTCACACGGCCCACTTAAGAGTAAGAGTATGAAACGAGACAAGGGGTGCTCGGTACGAGTATCGGGTACCCATCGCGGCCCCTAGTTGGGTCGTGACATAAACCCTAAGTCTTCAATTCCAAAATTCAACGCTAAAAGTGGAAGATATATGATTAATAAGCTTAAATTAGTGAATATCTAGCATAAACATCACCAATTTATCATAATAATCCTAGGGAAAATGTTCTTCCAAAACCCTCTTTTAACTCCCATCATCATCGGTTTATTAAGGGGAAAAGAGTGAATCTAGCATGATTATGGTTAAAGGGAGAGTGAAGAAATAAGTAAGATTTACCTTCAAGATTCTCTTCCAAATATCCTTAAGAGTAGTTTCTTAAAGCCCAAATATCGAAATGGGATATAATGAGGGTCTAAGGATTTTTAACACTTCATTAACTTTACAACACTACCCGTCACCCTCTTCAGTAGTACCGGCACCGCTCCAGCGGTGCCGCTCCATCGGAGCGGTCGAGGCCAAAATCCTCTTTACTAGTTCAGCGGCAGGGCTACAGCTCCAGTGGTGACTCTGCTACGGTGCTGGTGCCGCCAAAGCTGAAACCAGACACCAGAAACTTAACCCAAGTTTCACCTTTCGATCCGATTTTTTGACTAATTTCTGAGGCCATCTGCTCACATACCAAACACATAATCTCACATAAAAATGTGCTACGAACGCGCCTGTGGCCTCAAAATTTCCAACGTAGTCTCGTTGACCGAGTCAACCCCCGATGCCTTAATCCCAAATTCCCAACCCAAGTCCCGAAATGCATCCAAGTGCATTGGGAACCGAACTAAATAAACACACCAGTTCTAAATAGCCAGGCGGACCTCTCGAAATTGTCGAAATTCTGACAAAGGTTCATTTGCCCAAAAGTCAACTTTGGGTCAACCATTTTTCACTTTGAGCCTATTTTGCCCAAAAGTTGCCCGAATCCGGTCAAGACATCTTGGGAAGCGGGTCAACGGTCCCCTTGAGTCAAAGGTGAGTTAATCAATGCTTAGAAATGAGCAAAAATACTGAAAATACTATAACGACAAAATGGGTCGTTACAAATTATATGTATATTTATATAGGTAAAGTAAAACAATTTTGTCTTATTGCAAACTTTGAGGCGTTTTCATTGAAATTTAAAAAAGAGTGATACAAATTGTGATCCTGACTCAGAATGGAATATCGAGCCATTTTCATTATTAAACAACACGTAATACAAAAACATGAAGAGGCGCCAAGCCGGGCCTCAAAGCCGACTTTTGCCGTTTTTTCTATAAGTGAGCATTCTTTCTACTGCAGAGTGAACAACGGGGTAGAAGTCCATCCACTTGTTGTTTCCCCTGGCTCAGCACGACAAATCTCTAATGCTTTGAAGCATTCTTCAATGATAGCTGCGCACTCCTCTTCCCAAAACAACTTCCTTAAACCCTCTTCTGAACCTTTGTTGTTGTGACTCAATGGGCATGCTGTGAAAGACTGGTATAGATGAGGGAATGACTTTCTCATTTTAACTGGACCTCTCAGTCCATGTTCTTCTTCTTCCTCTTCTGCCTCAAACGGCTGTATCCAACCCCAAATTGATATTTCCCCTTTTTTATACTTACTAGTTCTTTGCTTCCTTGTAAGTTCCTTCCCAGACCTTTCCCGAGCTCAAACCCACTTCTTATCATAGTCGTAGCAACCATTTTATCGACCGGTGGAATAGGGATATCTTCATCATCCCCCCTGAGATCGATCATGTCTAATTCAACACTGTGAAAATCAATACCGACTGGCGACTTCTCTATGATCGGTACTGTTACACCTCGCATTTTGTACATTCGAATATTCCGAGTTAATGGCGGGAAGTTAAGGACAAGACTATGTTCTAAAATAATTTTAATGCACAAGTTGGTTATAAATATTATTTATGAATATTGTTGCATGGAAATATTGAGAAGGGTCAAGGGTAAGAAGGAAGAATCATAAAGGGAGTTCATGGTAAATTCGTGGAAAGGCTAGGGGTAAAATGGTAATTTCACAAGGCATTCATAAAAGGCCATATTGGCCGAAAAAAAAAAAAAGGAAAAGAGGAATTATGCATGTGGTCAAAGCTTGCATGGCAAGAATAATTTGGTCATCTTTTGTTAAATTTCAAGAAAATTCTAGAAAAGGAAAATGGAAAGAAAAGAAGAGAAAACTCTAGAGAGGGGCATGTGCCCCTCACATGCTATTAAAATCATATATATATATGTGTGTGTTCATCTTCCACTTGAAGGCAAGAACAAAAGAAAAAAAAAAGATGAAGAGGGTGGAGAAATGGAGAGTCACGGCCAAGGAGGAAAAATTGGCCATGGGAAGTTGGCCAAGAAAAATTATTTTCTTCCATGTTTTCTACCCTTTGGAAGATGCTAAACATCATGGAACAATTGTTGGAGCAAGCAAAACACTTAAATGGACAATTCATGAACCTTGACCAAGTGTAGAAGTTGAAAAACAAAGGTAAGAATTCATGTTCTTGTATATGTTTTGGAGAATTATGTATGTTGTATTGTGTAAGAAGGAACGAAATTCATGAAGTTATGGATGTTGGAGCTTGGCCGTGTGGTGTTATGTGTGTGAGAATAATGAATCAATGTTTATATAGTGTTTCAATTGTTGTTGTTATGTATTCTATAATGGAAACAAGTGAAAGCATGAAATATAGAAGTTGTGGATGTAACCGTGTAATGTGTAGGGTGTGCATGGCCGAGTATTTGTGTAGTGTGGTATGGAATGGATGGATTGATTCTATGTAGAATGTTGGTTGTTGTTGCAATGTAAAGGAAAGGGTGGAAATTTATAAAAATAAAAATATATGTTGTGGTTGTGTTTGGCCGTGTGCATGAGGTAGGTGTAGCCGTGTATGTCTGTTGTGTGTAAAAAAATGATGAACTAATGAATCTAGTATTTTGGTTGTGGAGTTGAAGGGTTATGTGGCTAATCAATGCCTAATGACCCTATTGAAGTTGTAGTAGTTGGAGACTTGCTTTCAAAGTTAATGTGAATTAAATATAATATTTTTACATGTATGGAAGACAATGATATTGTTATGGTATTGTTGGAATATAGATCACAAGGTAGTTGTTGTTTCTATTGGAATTGGAAAGTCTTGAAGGAAGCAATATATTGATTGAAATTGTTAATGTGATTGTTGGTATGTTGTTAGTTTGGCCGGGTTGCATTCCCGGGGTGTTGGTTGCTTGAAATCGACCAAGTTTAACTTGGTGGCGTGGTATATGTACAGAGGAAGTCTTCGCCGAAATTTCGGTAGCCAAGGGGTCATTTGAAGAATCCGGTTCTAAATGCACTAATCAAGTTTGGTAAACATGACCAAATTGTAGATTTTGCGGATTTGCAACTTGGAATTGGAGTACCGAAGGAGCGGAAAAGAGGTATGTAAGACCTTGCTTTCTTTTCTTTGGCATGTCTTAGACATAGTAGGCTTGAACACGGGCCTCGGGGGACAATTCCTTTCCCGAGTAAATCCTAGATTGAAAATAGTTACTATTCATTAGCAAGAGAATTGAAATAGAAATTGTGCAAAATGTGAGGAAACCTTCCTAGACCTCTAGAACTCGCATAAATAAGGCCCGATTACCCTACGATCCTTACAAGTGACATCATAAATTGTAATATACGTAAACTCGATACGCCGCCTCATTTGACCCGAGGTGGGCCCCTTTGTTCCCGGATTTTCCTTGTTGTCCTGTTGACTTATTATAAAGTAGAATCCAATGGAGACTTTTGATTCGTATTCCGTCATCAAAAGACAAGTACTGTAGCTATGCTAACCAGGATATTCCTATGATGGCAATAGAGATGCCAGATATGATAAAGTGACTACAACGTCCTTATTTTCAAAAGTTAGAAATTATGATTTTAAAGCGTGACTTTTCTTCTTAGAAAGTTTATAAATGTTTTCAAAAATACTCATTTTTCTCCAAAATCCAAGTTTTACGCTTTTGATAGTTTTTATGACTAAAACGATGAATATGATCTTATAATGACAACGACGATGTCGAACGTGAGTAAATGCCTATGACGAGTATGTCAACAGCATGTACCTACCATGAATATATCTATGACTATGTTTTACTATGACATATGTATGTGATTGTGAATGTGTAAATGTATATGTATATGGGGAAGGGGAAGGGCAACCGTGTCCACCCGATTCGGTGGCGTATATCATCCGGACGCGGGATGCCGGACGCGGGATATGGGAGAGCCGGAAACGGCGTCGTATATGTGATGTATATTATATGTTGGGACAACCGTCAGGGGAGGGGGTGGGAGAGCGATGTACTCGGCGTCTGTGGAATGTAAGTAAAGGACAACGTTCTCCGAAATATTCTGTTCTCTATAAATGTAAATAAGAAGTACCGTTTTCTGGAAAGAAACTAAGCAGGCATGGCATCCGCCTGAAAGGCACTCACACGCACAGGTTATATCTAGCCCAGATACGCTCCATATGTTTGTACCGTTATTACTTATACTGCATATGCCTTTATCATGTTACTATTCATGTCTTACATACTCAGTACAATGCTCGTGCCGACCCCTCTTCCTCGGGAGGTCGTTCACGCGCGGTACTCCCGAGATGAATAGCAGCCTGTGTCGAAGATGCCCAAAGAAGGTTGGCAAGCTCCACTTGTTCCTGGAGTGTCGCCGAGTCAGCGTACAGGTGCCGTGGATTTCCGAGTAGATAGAGACTTTGCGTACGAGTCACGGGTTTCGGAGTCACTTGTATTGTGATACGAGTTATGTACGATTACATGTTTTATTTGATTTAAGAACAACAAAAGGATATTTCAATGAACTATTTATGTTTACTGGTCTTAGAGGTTTTGAAAAAATTGAGTACGTAGTAGGAGTCAGCGGGTTCGCTCGGCCCGATTACTTGAAAGTCGGTGCCCATCACACCTCGATCAAAGATTGAGGCCGTGATGGTACGAGTTGAACGGATAGTTGTGGATACTTCCTTTACCGTGAATCACAACTTCTTGATCATCCCATATAAATTTGAGAGACTGGTGCAACAAAGATTCCACGACTCTAGCGGCGTGCAACCATGGTCGTCCCAATAATAGGTTATAGCTTGTTTTGATATCCATGATGACAAACTCCACCACGAACTCTGTGGGACCCATTTGTATGTGTAGATCTATTTCTCCAATTGGGTTGCTGGTTGCACCATCATAAGCTTTTACATTGGTTCGACTCTGGCGGATCTTGCCAACATCATATCCAAACTGTTTCAAAGTCATCACAGGGCATACATTCAACCCAGCCCCTCCATCAATCAGCACTTGAGACGAACTGAGTAATAATGACATCACTGATTTCCTAGGAGGAGTCTTATGAAGGTGCTAAACAATCGAATAATCCTTGACTGGCATTTGCCTCCAAACTTTTTCAGCTTCGCCTTCAGTGATTGGCCTTCTCTGAGGATTTTTTGCGACATGACATTTTGAGTATAGGCTCTTCTCGAGCATAACACCTTCCAGACCTGGTCATACCTTGAACCACAACAGCTATCTCTTTTCCTTTATTGACTATCGTCAGGTGCGGTGGTTTGATCACAAAATTTGCATTCTCAACTAGCCCTGATGTTTTAAGTACGAACGGCTCGTTCTGAATTTGAGCGACTGTTGAGGGATATTTGAGCACGAAGGGCTCTTTCTTGACTACAGCGAATGACTGGGATATCTCAGATTTTCTTGCCAAAGGGCCTAACACTTCTTTTCGCTCTTGTAAGGACAACGAGGCGACAGTGCTTTCTAATCCTTCAACATCTGGACGAATGATCGCAGGGCTCTCTTCCCATTCATCACCTCTTTCTATCATGTGAATCTGGTTCCCTCTATGCTTCGGGAGAGGATTTGTGTCCACATTTAGAGGTGTTGTATCCTGGATTAGCTCATGATTGTCAATCATATCTTGTAGCTTAATATTCGGTAGTGTGGCCAACTTGGTTAGAATGATAGGCGCAAGTGAAATATGGCCTGTACCATCGATCCTTAGCGTTAGCAGGCTTTGGTAAAATAGCATTCATTCGACCGGCGTCTCTTAATTTGGCGAACAAACTAGCCCTTGATTCCGGTAAAGGAGTGAATACTCTCACAGATTTCTTTTGGGGTGCCTTATAGTTTGCTGGTGGGGGTAGGTTTTGGAAAGTCTGATTTTGTGGAGCTTGGTTATTGGGTGCTGGCATTCGGTAATTTGATTGTGGAGCTTGGTTGCTAGGTGCTGGTATTTGGTAATTTGGTTGTAGAGCTTGGTAGCCAGGTGTCACGACCCGACTACGGGCCATGACGGGTATCCGGGGCTAACCACCGAACACCACTCATTCTGTTACTCATCTGCTCTCATTCATAATACATATCCATAATCATAGAAAACTATCATCATTTGCAACATCTTTACTTTTATAAACATAAGCCCTTCGGCTATCAAAATAATATATACATGCATATACATAAGAACTGTGAGACCATACTACCCACACTGCGTATCTACGAGCCTCTACTAGAGTACTAGACATATGGACGGGACAGGACCCCGTCGTGCCCGTGAATATATATATATATATATATATATATATAAATATGAATATACATATATGTACCAAAAGAATAATCAATAGCACCTCCGAAAAATGGAGTGCTCTCAAAACAGCTACTAGCTCCTATAGATCTGCACCATCTCCCTGCCTTCCTGTGGGCATGAACACAGCGTCCAAAGAAAACGGACGTCAGTACGAATATTGTACTGAGTATGTAAGGCAGGAATAAAATAAACATAACAAGGAAATCATAAGCCATAGGATGAGGATACAACCTGTGTACTCTTTTAAGTGTAGATACATTTCATATACATACATCATACATAAGCATATCATGTGCATTATCATAGCGTATGCCCTTATCATTGCACATATACATCATCATACCATACATGCATCATCATATCAATCATACATCATCATGTCGTTAACCCGCGTCCGAGTAACCATCATACGCAGCCCACAAGTGGTGTCATGCCCGGCCATTTAGGCGCGGTGGAATCATAGCAGCCCGCCTTAGCGGTGACATGTCCGGCCAATTAGGCACGGTGGAATCTCAAGCAGCCCGCCTTAGCGGTGACATGTCCAGCCAATTAGGCACAGTGGAATCACATCATCATATATATCATGCATTTGTCATCATACATATCATAGACTCATCATTATTAACCGTTTCATGACATAGCATGGCTCTATCCTAACTTAATATCATTATACATATATCATCAAATCATACCTTAGAACTTGAAAGCAACTATAGCGGTGTCGGGGTGACGTAAGGTCGTGGACCCCCGATTACGTTATGGAGTAACCATAGTCGTTATATCTCACCTTGGAGGGACTACATTTTAAGGTGAGTGTACATGAGGAGAACATCATTACTTTGTAGATACATCATATCATAATCTCTAGAATCCTTAGGCTTGAACTTAGCATTATCGTCATCGTATTCTTAGCATATTTCTTATCTTATATGAGTATTCACGAACGTAGGCTCTTAGTCTTTCGGAATATAGGAATTTCATGAAGAAGGAGGAAAATGATACATAGGATTCATGCCTTAGGAAGAAAGGTTGAGCCTTACATACCTTTGTCGCTCAACTACTCTATTGCTTGCTCGTTCTCCTTTAACGCACTCGTTTATACCTTCAAGGGGATTCGTATCAACATTAGCTAAACAATCATAAGAACGTACTTACGAAAGCTAGAGAAAATTGGGCAGCATTTCCTTTGTTTATACTACTTTCCTCCATATTCCATATCAACTCCCAACATTCATAACAACAATCACAATATCATAAACAATAAGCATCATTTGACTACATTGCCCACATTTCACAATTTCACTCCAATTCTCCATAATCATGACCAAAGTCCATTATCGCGTTCTTTCTCATACAATACTTATTCCATGTTCTAAATGTCATTTATAACGTATTTATAATCTCAACATATCCATTTTCATGATTCGATCCAACTACCATTCAATAATGACACTACTCTCACATTTGTGACCCATTTTCTACATTCTTCTACAATCCAAAGGTTTCAACCCATCAATACTTCAAACAACATGAGAAGATCATGAAACTGACCTTAGATGGTGGAGGAACACGCCTTGAGTGGTAATACACCTCTTGCACCAAAACCCTATTTCATCTCTCTTGGATTTCTTGGTTTGAATGGCTTTTAATGGGTTTCATACACTTGATTCTCTTCAATTCTTGTTGTTGATCTTTGATTTCCTTTGTTTTCTTGTAGTTGAAGTGTTTGGAGTGTTCTAGAGGTTTCTTGAATGGTGGAGATGAAAGATGAAATGAAAATGAAATGAGGAGAGGTCCCTTATATTAATTTGAATTCAGTCCCGACCGAGATCTACGGACCAACATACGGTCCGTATGTTTTCTACTGGCCACATGTCTGGCCGTAGATCTGGTCCAGTGAGACATGATATGTTGGGCTAAATCTACGGTTGGACATACGGTCCATACATTTTATACGGCCAGTATGTCTGGTCGTATGTTTGCCCAGTTTTTCGAGACTTGTTCTCCTCGACTCGTTTGATCTCCGATCCTTATAGAACCTTCTTAACACTTGTTCAACACTTCATTACCATTCTAAGGGATGTTATAACTCTTCCTCAAGTATCATTAGAAATTTGTTAACTCAACGCTCGAAATTCTTATCCGATACACAACATGTGACTCGCTTTCCTCAACAACTTTCTTTTCTTACCTCGAATGTCTTTGGAAATCTTAGTTAGGACCATTTAAGACTATTTCTTACTTGTCCAAGCCTCGTATAAATCATGGCCTTCGTGAGTCTATTCGCTGTACACTAAGGGAAAATTTTCGAGGTGTAACATTCTTCCCTCCTTTTGGAACATTCGTCCTCGAATGTTAAGTCATCGGGAATTCTATAAAAATTTCGCCAGAGTTTCCCCTGTAATATCGCATTACCATCCTGTCACAACAACCCATAATAACATTGCTTCACAAGGCCGCAACACAATAGCAATATAAATTGGCCACACACGACCCATATGCATAAAAGAAAAGTATACATACCTTATAATCTCGATATCTCATCATAGATTTCTTCCAGGGTTAAAATAAATGCGGATACGTGGATTTCATCTTCTCTTCCGCTTCCTAAGTCATCTCTTCTCGGTTGTTATTTCGCCATAAGACTTTAACTGAAGCTATTTCCTTATTCCGAAGCCTTTGTACTTGCCTGTCTAGTATGGCAATAGGCACTTCTTCATAGGCTAGCTTTTCTATCACTTGGACGTCATCTATTGGCACAATCTTCGTAGGATCTCCTACACGCTTGCGGAGCATTGAGACATGAAAGACTGGATGGACTAGTTCAAGCTCTAAAGGCAAGTCCAATTCATAAGCTACTTGACCCACCTTGCGGACGATCCTATAGGGTCCAATATATCGAGGGCTTAGCTTTCCTTTCTTACCAAATCTCATCACCCCTTTCATTGGCGATACTTTCAAAAACACCCAATCGTCAATTTAAAATTCTAGATCTCGCCGACGGTTGTCCGCATAAGATTTTTGGCGACTTTGGGCTGTCAACAATCAATCTCGGATTATCTTGAATTTTTCTACAGCTTGTTGAATCAAATCGGGCCTATTAATTTGTCACGACCCAGCCCCGTGGGCCGTGACTGGTGTCCTACTTGGACACCCATACGTGCCTACCTAACAGATCCGACATACTAAATAGCCAATCCGCTTAACATACACAAATCCATACAGATATAAGGCGCGTCACATGAACATACATATACATACATACATACAGAAACCTGTACAGAAGCCGTTAGGGCTATCATATCAGACAAAGTCGCAAACTCGCACATACTTACCGAACAGTGACAACCCATATCCCACAACACGTAATCGCGACCTCTAACATACAGAACAGAATCAGAAGACGGGACAGGGCCCCGCCATACCCAAATAGCCATATATACAGAACATATGAACAACAGAAAATATATACCAAAAGTATCAGCTCCGGATCAGAAAGGAGCTCTCCAGACAGCAGACCGATAACCTAAACTGGCGGCGTACCGTGTGGCGCGTCTGTACCTGTGGGCATGTAACACAGCCCCCGTAGAACAGGGGGTCAGTACGAAAGTGTACCGAGTATGTAGAGCGGAACATAACATACATAAATAAAATAACCAGAGTCAGATATGTAAAATCGTAACAGACGGAAGCACAGAAATAGAGCGGACAGAATCGGATTCATAGCGGAGTCAGACTTACAAAGCGTACAGACAGAATCAGAATATGTCAGATTCGAGGAAATGCGGCTGACGGAGCACAATACAGATCAGAGACACAGAAGTGTGACAGACAGACTCTCAGACAGAACCAGATCTCAAATGCACGCGAGACGTAATCGTAGTCCGAATCGATTTCCCGAGGTATGATGACCGAGTCATGATCCGAATCGTACATACGTAACCGTAGCCCGACGTAATCGTGCATGCAGTCATAATCATATGTAGACGACATATCGAAATCGATCCCAATTACATATGGACGCATCCCGCCCTTAATAAGGGACGCGATATGAACCCGGCCCTCGTAGTACGGGACGCGGTGCACGTACGTAATCGGATCAAATGCCATCGGCCGCCATCCCCATAATATCACATAATCCGATCATATCGGATCGTATCAAATACGAACGGCATCCCGGCCCGCACAATCCGAGGGACGCGGTGAACAATGCAGTGAAGTGCACGAATCACAGAACCTGGCCCGGGCGCAGTGAAGGAAGCATTAAGGCATCCACGAACAGACAAATGAGAAACCATATGCATACAGACCGACATACAGACTTAAATAAACTGAAATAGTTCAGAAAACAAATCAGATCAGAATAGTCGGAGCATATCGGAACAGAATGTCGCAGTCGTTACGGATGTCAGAATAATGTTCAGATTCAGAAAGACAGAAAAAATACTTATTAGTTAGCGGACATAACATAATTAAGAGTTACCTAAGCAGAACGGGCAGAAATAATTCAATTCGAGTCATACCGGGAGTATCAGGGTTTTGTGGGCCCACCTCGGACCCTACTATAGTAAAGTACGTAAATTATGGATAATAAACCTTAGGGAGTCGTCCATAGTCATTCTAGAGTGTTTCGACCCCATTTATGGAAGTCGGGCACATATAGGCAACTTTGGCGACAAAAGGTAAAGTAACGATTCAATCTTCTTTTGAATGGTTTTGCGCGATTTTCAATCTCGAAGTGTGAGGAGCAGAAATGTGATTGTGCTCGTTTTCAAGCCTATCATACTCGGAACATGCCAAAGAAGGAAAGGCAAGGCTTTACATACCTCAATTACGCTTTATGCTCGCTTGGCTTCACTTCCATTTCGTCGAAATCCGCAAATGGTCACTCTTACCGCCATTTATTCATGAAGGCTAACATTTCAACTTTGGTCTATACTTGGCTACCGAAATTTCTCAGCACTTCCCCTATACATATGACATCCCCGAGATTCAACTCGGCTCAAAACAACCAACAACAACTCAACAACAACATCGACAACATCAACATTTACAACAAAACATAATATAACACTATTAGTCTATTTTCCAATATAATGCCACAATTCATCCAACACTTCCAAATCAATGCAAACTTATATTGTTCTCCCTCCATTTACATTATAAGAATCATAACAACACGGTACGACGTATCAAACAAAACAATTTATCTCCATTTCAACTCTTCCATAGCCACGGCCAACATCTATTATTTTTTTCAATTCAACCAATCTTTAACATACAAGTTCATAACACACCTCCATCTTCCAAATTCATTAACAATGACCATAATCCGCATTTAAACCTTACTTCCATATTCATACAAAAATCATCTAAATTCCACATAATTCGCCATAACAACATACAACCATTTTCGATGTCGTCTCAATTCATTAAACCTTTATTTATTTCATAAGAATCATAACGACACAACTAACATATTAAACAAAGCAATTCATCACCATTTTAATTCCCACACTACAATGCCAAGATTCATATTTTCCAATTCAATCCAACTCACTCAACTTTCATTTCCAAAATAAATTTCACAACAACCATAACTAGAATACAACATAAAATTTGCTCAACTTTACCTACACCACAACACACACCTACACGGCCATGCACACACTTGCACAACCATACGGCCATGCACACCACACAACAATTTCATAGTGTTCATGCAATTCTACATACCATAACATGTATATAATCTTCCATAACATAACAAAACATGAAATCCTTACCTTTTCCAATTCTTCCCACTTGCCAAAAGAAACACTTCCTAGCCAAGATAATTATACCAACTCTGGAGACAATCTTGCACTTAGTAATAATCCCACAAAATTGAATTTTGAACCAAAGGATTTGGCCCCAAGAATTTTTCCTCTTTCTTTTCTTTCTTTTTTCTCTTATGGCCGAACTTGGAGGGTCTTTTTTCTCTTCAAGCTTCTTGATTTTCTTGAAACTTCTTAATGATAAGGACCCCTTAATATAATTTAGCACATGGAAAATATTTATTATTTGGTGGACTTGGGCCTAGTAAGTGGCCGGCCACCTCTCTTTGGGCCTAAATTCTTCTTATTTTTTTTTTGAGCCCAATAAGTCATGAATCATATTTTGAAATTCCCGAAACAAATTTTCAAAATTCCAAATTTGCCCTTAGACCTTCTCCATTGATTCCGCATTCAAACTCCCATATCCGACACACCTACTAAGAAAAATACAAATATGGCCTTCTTTCTCATAATTCATAATTGTTTCGAATTTCCCGATTATGCGAAAAAGCGGGATATAACATCCTCCCCCCCTTTAAAACATTCGTCCTCGAATGTTAATTCAACCTCATGGTAGATCAAAGTCAGTTGGGGAGGTCTTCTTGCCATTTACATACTTACACTTAATCGAAGAACATAACGTGCCTTCATTTTTCCCACTTCATTCATCTTTCTCCGATATCATCGTATTGAGCCTTCGCACCACCTTAAATCGGACATACGACGGACGTAATCTTAAACCGGAGAAGATCAAACGGACATCGGACGGAGTCATATTCGTGAGTCGAAGTACAAAAGTACGATTTACGGTATTTAATCATATTCCAACGATTATCTTGAGCGAATTCAAATTCGGCGGACGTACGTATAGTATATCAGACGGGTCTATAATCAGAATCAGACATATAGAGATTTATCGGGCGGATTCGAAATCGAGAATCGGACGTATAGACACATGCATCGTAGCCGATTCACGGTCGAGGTCGGACGTACGGACGTATGTATGCCGTAACGTCGTGGACATACGGTAAATATATCGGACGGATTCGTATCGAGTCGGTGTACGAAATTCGTGAGGACGGACTTGAGATCGGAGACCGGACGTGTCAAGTATATCGGACGGATCTATGATCGAGTTGAACGTACAGACATATTAAACGAGAGTTTCACCGAATACGTGACGTAGAAATGTAGCGTACTAATCACGATCGGAGATACGAGCAATATAGTTAACCGAGAAAACGATACGGATCGGATGCACATATTTTTTTGAAAAGATTAATTGCATACCTCGGGTCCATATTTGGCGACGCATCCGTACGGGTCCGCTTGGGCCGATTAAACGTATATGCGGTTCGAATGACCGCTCGCACTGGGAGCTCCGCCGCGACCCCGGCAGCGTCCTGCCGGCGCTGGCGTACCCCGCCCCGTAGGGCGCGGGGCCATTGAGGGAGAAGACGAGCCGACAGCGATCCGGTGGGGTGGGCCGAGCCACCCGAACCGCCTGAACGGGGACTCTCTCACAATATGATGGGGGCTACCACAAAAAAGGGCGCCCGGCCCCGGTGGGACCCCCCCCCGGGGGCCACCACAACGACACCCGGGCCTTTGGTCGGCCCAACAACCCTTCCTCCCCGGGCCCCAGCCGAAAACCCCGGGCCCCCCCCCCAACCCCCCCGCTAAAACAAAAAAGCCCCGGCCGGGGTGCACCGGCCCGTGGAGGGGAAATTCTCGGGGCGGGGTGAGGAAACCGTTTGGGAGTTTTCCCCGGGGCCCCCCGCCCGGGGCTTTTGGGCCCCCCCTCTCATATTCCCGCCCGGCCCCAGACCCGGGCCTCCTTTTTGTCGGTCCCCCGCTTTTGGGGCCCCCAACCCCGGCCCCATATCCCTTCCAACAAGAACCCCCTCGCCTTTCGGAATCAAACCCAATAGGGGTCCCGGCCCATCACGTACCGGTGCATCAGGTCTCCTGTGTCGACCGCGATCGTCGGCGCATATCGGGCCAAGAGTCAAACTCAAGTTATACTCTCGGATGCTCCGCCCTGCTGCTTTATGCGTAAAAACCGATCAACTCTCGCCGCCCGCGGCTGCGGTGGTAAAAAGTGGCGGAGGAAGGCGGAAAACTCGTCCCACGTGGGCGGGGGAGCACTGCGCCCACACAGGCGGCCCCAAAGACTCGCCAATGAAGGAAGGCGACATCCGGCCTTTGTGTGCGACAAGCACGATTTCGACTCGGTCGGCGGACCGGACGCGAATCCAACGAGCGCGCATCTGCTAGAGATGAAATCATGCGGGTCCTCATCGGGCTTAGACCCGAAAAACTGCGGGGAGCACATGTCAGGAAATCGAACTCTCGGGCTATCGCGCTGTCATCATCGTCACCCCTCTGTCCCGCGTCCGCGGGTTTGTCCAGCCCTATCGTTTGTCAGCATGTACTGGATCAGCTTCTCTCAATGTCCTATCCTCCGCCCGGCCGAGGGGCGCGGCATCGGGAGGGCCGGTGGGCCTCGTCCAGCTCGTTCCCGTGGCGGAGCGACCGAACCCTCCGATCGGGGCACAATATCGGCATAGCCTCGAGCGCGGGCCCTAGTAACCCTCGAGCCGGCCAGCCTCTCCGTCTCGTTCCAGACCGCTTGCCCTTCTCGGCGCCGTCGCACTGCTTCGAGAGGCATCGCCGAAAATATAACGCATCATCGGGGGAAAACATCAAACACGCCCCCAACGCACGATCTAAGAGTCAAAAAAAGGATAACATAACATCCTAGATGTCCCGTAGCCTCCTGTTTATAGATGTGAGGCCCAACACACCGATAAACAAGACTCTGCAGATGGGACACGGCCTGGCAGTACATTCCGAGAACCGACCGCTCTGATACCACTTTTGTCACGACCCAGCCCCGTGGGCCGTGACTGGTGTCCTACTTTGACACCCATACGTGCCTACCTAACAGATCCGACATACTAAATAGCCAATCCGCTTAACATACACAAATCCATACAGATATAAGGCGCGTCACATGAACATACATATACATACATACATACAGAAACCTGTACAGAAGCCGTTAGGGCTATCATAGCAGACAAAGTCGCAACCTCGCACATACTTACCGAACAGTGACAACCCATATCCCACAAACATGTGCACGAGACCTCTAACATACGAACGAGAATCGAAGAGCGGGACGGGCCCCGCCATACCCAAATAGCCATATATACGGAACATATGAACAACGTAAAATATATACCAAAAGTATCGGCTCCGGATCGAAAGGAGCTCTCCCGCAATGTACCGATAACCTAAACCGGGGCGGCGCACCGTGTGGCGCGTCGTACACGTGGGCATGTGTCACTTACCCGAGCAGGGGCGCGACGAGCACCCGGTGCTACCACCCGGTACCCATCATCATATAATCACATAATACTTAGGTGAGCCATAATCGTTCCAAATATTATAATTATACACCGTAATAGTCCCGTTGGACAACGACTATCATATATCTATCACGGGCATACGTGCCACAACAACGTACATGGCCGACGAGGCCGGCAAGATGATATACAAAAATATAGGCCGACAAGGCGACATATCTATCCCGTACACATGACTACGAGCCTCTAAGAGTTTGACATATCATATGAGCGGACAGACCCCGCTATGCCCATAATTATGTACACAAAAGAATGAGTACCCAAAAGCTACGGCTCGAATGAGATGGAGCTCTGCTATGAAATCTCTCGAACAAGCGACTATGAGTCCAATCGCCTCTCGTGCACCTACGGGCATGACGCGTCGTCCTAAACAAAGGACGTCGTACGAAGAATGTACCGAGTATGTAAAGCATGATCAACATCAATATAGCAACATAATAGGCAACGTACGAAGTAGCATATGAGGGAGACAATAACATCATCGTCATATCACTTACCCACACATACGTCTTCCGTATCCCATAATGGTAACCGTACCCACTTTTTTGTGTTCGTTCTCACATATGCACTCATCTACATTCCTTTACAAGGTTTTGCACATTCGCTTTCATATCACACACATAATCATATCATATACATCGCATTTACATAGCCCTTACTTAGCACTTACATAGCCTTAACATATTCGTACTCTAATTGATGTCATATACTTATAGCTTATTCTTACTCATATAGATATCGCATATGTAGCTTTCATATAGCGTGCCCGACCACGAAAGGCTCGGTGTTTGATGTAACACGGCCCCGTAGGGCGGGGGGTCGGTATTTTAAAGTGTACCGAGTATGTAGAGCGGAACATAACATACATAAATAAAATAACCAGAGTCAGATATGTAAAATCGTAACAGACGGAAGCACAGAAATAGAGCGGACAGAATCGGATTCATAGCGGAGTCAGACTTACAAAGCGTACGGACGAGTAATCGAATATGTCGTATTCGAGGAAATGCGGTACCGGGAGCACAATACGGATCGTAGACGAAGTGTGACGGAGACGGACTCTTTACGTAACCATATCTCAAATGCAATTTACAGATGAATCGAGGTCCAATCGATTCCCAGGTATGACTGGCGAGTCATGATCCGAATCGGACATCGTAATCGTAAACAGACGAAATCGTGCACGCAGTCATAATCTATATGAAACAAAATATATCGTAAATCGATCCCAATTAACAGTTACGTACGCATCCCCACTTTAATAAGGGACGCGTGTGTAACCCTGCGTGAAGTACGGGACGCGGTGGACGAACGTAATCGAGATCAAATGCCATCCGGCCGCCATCATAATATCACATAATCCGATCATATCGATCGTATCAAATACGGACAAGATCCCGGGCGCACAATCCGAGGGACGCGGTGAACAATGCAATAAGGCACGAATCATGCAACTCGGCCCGGCGCAAGGAAGGAAGCATTAAGGCATCCACGAACGTACAAATGAGAAACCATATGCATACGGACGACATACGGTACTTAAATAAACTCGAAATAGTTCGGTAAAACAAATCGGTCGTAATAGTCGGAGCATATCCAACGCAATGTCCGCAGTCGTTACGGATGTCGAATAATGTTCGATATCGGTGAAGACAGACAAAATACTTATTAGTTAGCGGACAGAACATAATTAAGAGTTACCTATGCAGAACGGGCAGAAATAATTCAATTTGAGTCATACCGGGAGTATCAGGGTTTTGTGGGCCCACCTCGGACCCTACTATAGTAAAGTACGTAAATTATGGATAATAAACCTTAGGGAGTCGTCCATAGTCATTCTAGAGTGTTTCGACCCCATTTATGGAAGTCGGGCACATATAGGCAACTTTGGCGACAAAAGGTAAAGTAACGATTCAATCTTACTGAATGGTTTTGCGCGATTTTCAATCTCGAAGTGTGAGAAGCAGAAATGTGATTGAGGCTCGTTTTCAAGCCTATCATACTCAGAACATGCCAAAGAAGGAAAGGCAAGGCTTTACATACCTCAATTACGCTTTATGCTCGCTTGGCTTCTCCAATTTCGTCGAAATCCGCAAATGGTCACTCTTACCGATTACTATTCATGAAGGCTAACATTTCAACTTTGGTCTATACTTGGCTACCGAAATTTCGGCAAAGACTTCCCCTATACATATGACATCCCCGAGATTCAACTCGGCTCTAAAACAACCAACAACAACTCAACAACAACATCGACAACATCAACATTTACAACAAAACATAATATAACACTATTAGTCTATTTTCCAATATAATGCCACAATTCATCCAACACTTCCAAATCAATGCAAACTTATATTGTTCTCCCTCCATTTACATTATAAGAATCATAACAACACAGCTGACGTATCAAACAAAACAATTTATCTCCATTTCAACTCTTCCATAGCCACGGCCAACATCTATTATTTTTTTTCAATTCAACCAATCTTTAACATACAAGTTCATAACACACCTCCATCTTCCAAATTCATTAACAATGACCATAATCCGCATTTAAACCTTACTTCCATATTCATACAAAAATCATCTAAATTCCACATAATTCGCCATAACAACATACAACCATTTTCGATGTCGTCTCAATTCATTAAACCTTTATTTATTTCATAAGAATCATAACGACACAACTAACATATTAAACAAAGCAATTCATCACCATTTTAATTCACCCACACTACACGGCCAAGATTCATATTTTCCAATTCAATCCAACTCACTCAACTTTCATTTCCAAAATAAATTTCACAACAACCATAACTAGAATACAACATAAAATTTGCTCAACTTTACCTACACCACAACACACACCTACACTACCATGCACACACTTGCACAACCATACGGCCATGCACACCACACAACAATTTCATAGTGTTCATGCAATTCTACATACCATAACATGTATATAATCTTCCATAACATAACAAAACATGAAATCCTTACCTTTTCCAATTCTTTCCACTTGCCAAAAGAAACACTTCCTAGCCAAGATAATTATACCAACTTGGAGACAATCTTGCACTTAGTAATAATCTCACAAGAATTGAATTTTGAACCAAAGGATTTGGCCCCAAGAATTTTCCTCTTTTCTTTTCTTTCTTTTTTTCTCTTATGGCCGAACTTGGAGTGGTCTTTTTTCTCTTCAAGCTTCTTGATTTTCTTGAAACTTCTTAATGATAAGGACCCCCTTAATATAATTTAGCACATGGAAAATATTTATTATTTGGTGGACTTGGGCCTAGTAGTGGCTTGCCACCTCTCTCTTTGGGCCTAAATTCTTCTTATTTTTTTTTTTTGAGCCCAATAAGTCATGAATCATATTTTGAAATTCCCGAAATAAATTTCCAAAATTCCAAATTTGCCCTTAGATCTTCTCCATTGATTCCGCATTCAAACTCCCATATCCGACACACCTACTAAGAAAAATCCAAACATGGCCTTCTTTCTCATAATTCATAATTGTTTCGAATTTCCCGATTATGCGAAAAAGCGGGATATAACATAATTGTACTTCTCCGATTTCAAACCATCCAATTGGAGATCTGCACTTCCTTCCATACAAAGCTTCATACGGAGCCATTTGGATACTGGATTGGTAGCTATTGTTGTAGGCAAATTCGATTAGGGGTAAGTGGTCATCCCAACTACCACCAAAATCTAGGACACATTCCCTTAGCATATCCTCCAAAGTCTGAATGGTACGTTCGGCTTGCCCATCAGTTTGCGGATTGAATGCCGTGCTGAGCCTTACTTGAGTACCTAGACCTTGTTGAAAGGATTTCCAGAACTTGGCTGTAAACTGTGCCCCTCTGTCTGTAATAATGGATATTGGAATTCCATGAAGTCTCACAATCTCCTTAAGATACAACCTTGCATAATCTTCGGCTGAGTATGTGGTTCTGACTAGAAGGAAATGTCTTTGCTTTCGTCAATCTATCCACAATCACCCATATAGAATCATACTTGCCTCGGGAATAAGGTAATCCTACAACAAATTCCATATTGATCACTTCCCATTTCCATGTAGGAATTTCCATTGCTTGCAATAATCCCCCTGGCTTTTGGTGTTCTATCTTCACTTGCTGGCAATTTGGGCATTGTGCTACGAATTCTGCTATGTCTCTTTTCATGCCATCCTACCAATATATCAACTTGAAATCATGATACATCTTTGTCGTTCCTGGATGAATAGAATAGTGAGAATAATGAGCTTCTTCTAAGATTCGGCGGCGTAATTCTGCAACATTTGGAACACATAGCCTGCCTCGGTATCTAAGAATCCCATCTATAGAAATTTCAAATGGAGACTTCTCTTTTGCATAACATGTATCTCTATAATGGCTCAATTCGAGGATCTTCATATTGCCGCTCTTTTACTTCCATATTCAAGGACGAAGCCGTAGGATTATTAATACTAACTCAAAGATCAATCGAATCGATTAGACGTACTCCAAGATTAGCTAGTTGATGGAGTTCATGAATCATTTCTTTCTGCTCCGAAGGAACTTCACATAAACTACCCATTGATCGGCGGCTAAGCGCATCGGCTACTACATTTGCTTTCCGGGGTGGTATAAAACATTCACATCATAATCTTTCAATAGTTCTAACGACCGCCTTTGCCACAGGTTCAACTCCTTCTGTTTGAAAATATATTGGAGACTCTTGTAATCTGTATAGATATCAACATGCACACCATACAAGTAGTGTCTCCACATCTTTAATGCATGAATAACTGCCGCCAATTCAAGATCATGAGTTGGGTAATTCTTTTCGTGTTTCCGTAGCTGTCTCGAAGTATAAGCAATAACTCTACCATGCTGCATCAATACACATCCTAACCCCATGCCAGAAGCATCACAATACACGACATAGCCATTTGGCCCTTCTGGAAGTGTTAAAACTAGAGCTGAGGTTAATCTGTCCTTCAACTCTTGGAAGCTACCCTCACAAGCATCATTCCGCTGAAATTTTGCTGACTTCTGGGTTAGCTTCGTCAATGGGGCTGAAATAGATGAAAAGCCCTGTCACACCCCAATTTTCGATAGGGTGTGATGGGCACCCGACCCTTACCCAGGGCCGAGCGAACCCTCAGACTATCGTAATACTCGTACTCACATTGGGCCCTGACCAAATCATAAATACATAATTTCAAATCAAACACAAACTTGCGAACGTACAAAATCTGTAATATCACATATAACAAAACGACGGCTTATAGAGCCGCTCACAACCGACATCGATGCGCATGACCTGTCGCAAAGTCTCTAACATGACTCGGATATCATAACATGCACAAACTCGACTCGGCGGCACTCACGAAGCGGAGCTGGAGCTCGCGATCCGTGGAGCATTTCTGCTAGTATACGTAGCTCACCGGGGAGTACACGCGGCATGAAACGCGACCCACGAAGAAAGGGGGGTGCGGAATATGTGCGAGTATGTAAAGAAACACGAAACCATAGGTACAAAATACGAGAAGATAGATATAATATGCAAAGTATCAAAACATGTAATTAAAATGCAAATCATGCACAAGCTCTTAGAACGGTGGTCGCCACTTTCGTCGTTGGCGCCACGCCACGACATCACACCGGAAGATTTCGGATCTCCGTAACCCGACATATCCCCGTAACACATCATAGCCGACCGTAACACCATATCACAGCATCACACCAAACGGAACCCGGCCCTCTGGAAAGGAGCTCGGTGAACCGTAACACAGCATCACACCGGAATGTATCATATTGCGCACGAACATAACCGGCCCGGGACTCGGTGAACGAGGCGATGACCATCAGCACGAGCAGAGTCGTGAGCAACCATATGCATAAAATCGTATTCATAACTCATTAAACCAATAAGAAATCTACATGCGGAAGTCGAAGAGAAAAATGGCACTAAGTTTCTTCAAAGATCATTAAGGACGAGCATAAAAGCCGCGGGCCCCACGAATGGATGCCGGCCCCCGTCCGAGCCCGACTACGAGGATTAGGGGAAAGATATGCCCTATAAACTTACATATTATGTTTCGGGGCGTTCCGAGCTCGTATGCAAAAGTTACGGACGTTTGAAGTTCGGGACCCTTTTGTAATCAAATTCTTTATAAAACCTTTGAAATTCATTCTTTTGAAAACATGAAAAACTTATTTTGGTCCCATTAAAGAGTAGATTTTAAGGAACGAACAAGGTACATACCTAAGCTCGGATTCTAAGAGTGGAATTACCCCAAGGCTCGGGTCATAGCCTAATAGTACTAAGACATGCCAAAGAAAGAAAGGTGAGCTTTACATACCTTGGCGTCCTCGGAACTAATCCAATTGCGCCTCGGCTTCTCAAGATCTACAACACACCGGTAGGCATCAAGCATTAGCCACAAGCATCGAAGAATCTCATTCCAAGCCATTACTTTCCTACGGAAATTTCGACAGCACCTCCCCTATATATTCACCAACCCCGAGAATTCATCTCGGCTAATATCAACAACAACCAAATCAATAATCATAATAACAATATCGATAGGCAATTTAAGATATCCAAACCAACATCCAATCTTACCCGAGACCTCCCAACTTAATGAAAACAATAACGACATATTTCTTTCTTTCAAATTCATAAACTACGTCGACAACCTCATATGTTAACAACATCATTTCCATGCATTCAAGAAAACATATTGAAATCACATTAAACTCCAAATCAGCCCCTTCATCATCCAATACCACCCGAAATCCTCCAAGTTCAACAAGGGTAACGACAACACATTTCTACCTTCCAAATTCATAAACCACATCCACAATTCCAACGTTACAACGTAATCTTTACAATTATGAGAAAACATAGTAAAATCATATTGACTCTCAAAACAGCCCACAACAATTGCAACACCAACATAAGTCATTAAACTTTCATTTCACATTATGGAATTCACAATACGACAACTAAATTATATCAAATAAAATTAGCCCATCTCTCCTACACAAGCGACCACCATTCGGTCAGCCCCTCAACACACACAACTTCATGCATTTCATTCATTTCGATACATTACGACATGCTCAAAACGTCCATAACAATATCAACCAAGCACTAAATAAAATTTGTTCATCGTACCTACACCAACACATACACACGGCTACCTTTCAACACATCTAAGTTCCATGATTCTCATCCACTTACACATATTACAACATGTATAAATCATCCCTAGGACATGAAAAATGAAATTGATCCATACCTTTCTCCCACCTAGTTTCCCTCGGCTAAGAGAATGAATCATACAAACGAATGCCTTGCTTGCTCCAACAACTAGCTCATGTCGACAAGGATCTTCTAATTAGTAGGAAAACAAGAAGAAATTAATTTTTCTTAACCAAAAATTGGAGGGCAGATTCGGCCCAGCCATGGCAGCCGACTCCCTCTCTCTCTTTTCTTTTCTTTTCCTTGACTTCTCTAGAATTGTAGAATGTTGTCTTGAGTCTTGTATGCCACACTTGTATATATATATATATTTGTTGGGGCACATGGCTGGTCATGTGCCCCTCTTAGCCGTTTTTCTCCCTCCTTTCTTTGTCCAATTTTTCTCAAACTTTCTAGAAATTCCTTGACTTACAAAAGTTGAACAAGTCTTGCATGATAGTGATTACACACATATATATATATCCATCTACTAAACATCCATGTGGCCATGGCCCACACCTCATGTGGCCGGCCACATGGCTACATTATTCATGAATTCTTAGTTTCCAAAACTCACATTTTTGCTCCAAATTTTTCCTTAATGCTTCCTTCCAACATAATCATAAACCGCTTGTCGTAAAACAAAGTCGAAAGATAACCTTATCCATAATTCTTCGCAACCAACTTAAAATATTCCGACGTGCGAAATGCGAGGTATAACATTCTTCCCCCCTTTAGAACATTCGTCCTCGAATGTTCGACTTAGTCGTACGGGGTCTCTCATAAGCACCTTGGGGAGCTCCTTTTTATAGCTATTTCCATCCTTCATACCACTTTTCTGCTATCCAATACCATTCTCTTGTCACACTCTTTTTCTTTATACCCGTCCATTTTCTAGCGTCGTGTTGTTCGAGGCTTTTTTTTTTTTTTGTAAGACTTCTCACATCGCCGCAAACACCATCCTAACCCTTGTACACTTATTGTTGGTTTTCCAACCTCATTGGCTTACTTCGGTAAGGGGGGCCTCATTGGTAGCCCGGGCGTCCATACCAAACACATTATCGTATCAACTGTACTTGTCCCACTCTTGCATTTCTCTCACCTGCTTCCCCCCTTTTAGGGTATGCTTGTACCATTATCCACTCATACGCATCTCTTTTCGCACACGAGGAATCTTATACTACCTCCGTGTCGTCCGAACATACTACTCTTACATAATCTTTTTTTCATTTCCAAAACGTGTCCTATGCGTTCACATTTTATCCGAGTCACCTCAGTCATTTTCTAGCATTCATTCTGCCTTATTTCTTGCCTCTCTATAACTTAGTCCTTCGCAATCCTCCGCTTATGGGACTCGTATCCTCAGTCATACATCATAGCCTATTACTACACTGTTGTCTCATTTCCTTTTTACTCCTTTCCTTCCGCTAACTCCTTTTCTTTGCCGACCCGATTCACACTGTCCTACGTGTCCTTTTAAGGTTTCTGGTCGCTCCACATACCCTAATCTCTCTTAGACTACCTCGATTTCTTATTCGCTCCTTACCTTTGGATTCGTAGAATTTTCAGAAAACTTCCCAGGGGGGTCACCCATCCTAGAATTGCTCTCACGCCAGCACGCTTAACTTTGAAACCTTGATGGAATACGACGCTTTAACGCTTCCCTGACTGCGTCTTTCTCACCGCATGATCTTCTACGCATAATATTGAGTACGTCGGAATTTTATCATATTCTCAAAACGCCCTCACGACACATCGGACAAATTTGTCTTGTTAACACATTCCCATTCGTCACAATTCCTTTTTCCTCTGTACCCTTGTCTTAATCATATCACTTTATCCAAACCTACCAGTCCTTCCAAAGTCATCGCCTAGCAGCACAAGTCCTTCCAAATTTCCTTACTACCATATTTCCACCGACGTCTTATCTACTATTTCACCACTCATTCCTCAGTTAACTTATTCCTAGAGGGCAGCCGTACTTTGCTCGGTCGCCACGTTTTTATCGCTACTATTAACGACTTTTTCAAAGTATTTTCCAACTCGTTCCTCATTCTCATATTATCTCCGAGAAAAATTTCGGCAGTTCCCTCCGTATCTCTTACCATTCCAAACACACGCGCGAATACCATGATGCCTCACAGGGCCATCATCATATATACATACCACATCATATTGTATCGTATCATAGCCACACAGGGCTCTCAATATTTACAAGGGTCCGAAGATATTAGATTTACCTCATATGCTCCACACGACCATGCATATCACATTTTCTTACTTACCTTCCGTTTCAGTTTCCAACTTTGCCTTTCACTCATATGCCGATACCTTACTTAACATATACCTTTCGTATCTTTACTTACCTGCGTGCTTTGTAACCCTCCATACCACTAGTTGCTTCCGCCTGTCAACGCCAGTCCTCTGCCGGAATCAAAGGCCAAGGTCGGGAATTTCCTATAACTTGGCTCTACAGCACGATCTAAGATGCCAAAGAAGAGTAACCATCCTAGATGCCCCGTAGCCTCCTGTTTATAAATGTGGCGCGCTTCACACCATAAACAGGACTCTACCGGACACAACTTTGCAGACAACCCCCTAGGACGAACCTGGCTCTGATACCACTTTGTCACACCCCAATTTCCGATAGGGTGTGATGGGCACCCGACCCTTACCCTGGGCCGAGCGAACCCTCAGACTATCGTAATACTCATACTCACATTGGGCCCTGACCAAATCATAAATACATAATTTCAAATCAAACACAAACTTGCGAACGTACAAAATCTGTAATATCACATATAACAAAACGACGGCTTATAGAGCCGCTCACAACCGACATCCGATGCACATGACCGTCCGCAAAGTCTCTAACATGACTCGGATATCATAACATGCACAAACTCGACTCGGCGGCACTCCGGGAATGGTGGAGCTCGCCAATCCCGTTGGAGCATTTCTCGCTAGTATCTCAGCTCACACAGAGTACAACGCGGCATGAAACGCAGCCCCCGAAGAAAGGGGGTCAGTACGGAATATGTACTGAGTATGTAAAGCAGAAACACAGAACCATAGGTACAAAATACAGAAGATAGATATAATATGCAAAGTATCAAAACATGTAATTAAAATGCAAATCATGCACAGGCTCTTAGAACGGTGGTCGCCTGTCGTTGGCGCCACGCCACGACATCACACCGGAAGATTTCGGATCTCCGTAACCCGACATATCCCCGTAACACATCATAGCCGACCGTAACACCATATCACAGCATCACACCAAACGGAACCCGGCCCTCTGGAAAGGAGCTCGGTGAACCGTAACACAGCATCACACCGGAATGTATCATATTGCGCACGAACATAACCGGCCGGGACTCGGTGAACGAGGCGATGACCATCAGCACGAGCAGAGTCGTGAGCAACCATATGCATAAAATCGTATTCATAACTCATTAAACCAATAAGAAATCTACATGCGGAAGTCGAAGAGAAAAATGGCACTAAGTTTCTTCAAAGATCATTAAGGACGAGCATAAAAGCCGCGGGCCCCACGAACGGATGCCGGCCCCCGTCCGAGCCCGACTACGAGGATTAGGGGAAAGATATGCCCTATAAACTTACATATTATGTTTCGGGGCGTTCCGAGCTCGTATACAAAAGTTACGGACGTTTGAAGTTCGGGACCCTTTTGTAATCAAATTCTTTATAAAACCTTTGAAATTCATTCTTTTGAAAACATGAAAAACTTATTTTGGTCCCATTAAAGAGTAGATTTTAAGGAACGAACAAGGTACATACCTAAGCTCGGATTCTAAGAGTGGAATTACCCCAAGGCTCGGGTCATAGCCTAATAGTACTAAGACATGCCAAAGAAAGAAAGGTGAGCTTTACATACCTTGGCCGTCCTCGGAACTAATCCAATTTGCGCCTCGACTTCTCAAGATCTACAACACACCAGTAGGCATCAAGCATTAGCCACAAGCATCGAAGAATCTCATTCCAAGCCATTACTTTCCTACGGAAATTTCGACAGCACCTCCCCTATATATTCACCAACCCGAGAATTCATCTCGGCTAATATCAACAACAACCAAATCAATAATCATAATAACAATATCGATAGGCAATTTAAGATATCCAAACCAACATCCAATCTTACCCGAGACCTCCCAACTTAATGAAAACAATAACGACATATTTCTTTCTTTCAAATTCATAAACTACGTCGACAACCTCATATGTTAACAACATCATTTCCATGCATTCAAGAAAACATATTGAAATCACATTAAACTCCAAATCAGCCCCTTCATCATCCAATACCACCCGAAATCCTCCAAGTTCAACAAGGGTAACGACAACACATTTCTACCTTCCAAATTCATAAACCACATCCACAATTCCAACGTTACAACGTAATCTTTACAATTATGAGAAAACATAGTAAAATCATATTGACTCTCAAAACAGCCCACAACAATTGCAACACCAACATAAGTCATTAAACTTTCATTTCACATTATGGAATTCACAATACGACAACTAAATTATATCAAATAAAATTAGCCCATCTCTCCTACACAAGCAGCCACCATTCGGTCAGCCCCTCAACACACACAACTTCATGCATTTCATTCATTTCGATACATTACGACATGCTCAAAACGTCCATAACAATATCAACCAAGCACTAAATAAAATTTGTTCATCGTACCTACACCAACACATACACACGGCTACCTTTCAACACATCTAAGTTCCATGATTCTCATCCACTTACACATATTACAACATGTATAAATCATCCCTAGGACATGAAAAATGAAATTGATCCATACCTTTCTCCCACCTAGTTTCCCTCGGCTCAAGAGAATGAATCATACAAACGAATGCCTTGCTTGCTCCAACAACTAGCTCATGTCGACAAGGATCTTCTAATTAGTAGGAAAACAAGAAGAAATTAATTTTTCTTAACCAAAAATGGAGGGCGTATTCGGCCCAGCCATGGTGTACCCTCTCTCTCTCTCTTTTCTTTTCTTTTCTTTTCCTTGACTTCTCTAGAATTGTAGAATGTTGTCTTGAGTCTTGTATGCCACACTTGTATATATATATATATATATATATATATTTGTTGGGGCACATGGCTGGTCATGTGCCCCTCTTAGCCGTTTTTCTCCCTCCTTTCTTTGTCCAATTTTTCTTAAACTTTCTAGAAATTCCTTGACTTACAAAAGTTGAACAAGTCTTGCATGATAGTGATTACACACATATATATATATCCATATACTAAACATCCATGTGGCCATGGCCCACACCTCATGTGGCCGGCCACATGGCTACATTATTCATGAATTCTTAGTTTCCAAAACTCACATTTTTGCTCCAAATTTTTCCTTAATGCTTCCTTCCAACATAATCATAAACCGCTTGTCGTAAAACAAAGTCGAAAGATAACCTTGTCCATAATTCTTCGCAACCAACTTAAAAATATTCCGACGTGCGAAATGCGAGGTATAACAAGCCCTCTACGAATCTTCTATAATAACCTGCTAAACCCAGAAAACTACGAACTTCTGTAGGCGTCGTAGGCCTTGGCCAAGTCTTTACCGCTTCAATTTTCTGAGTGTTAACCCGAATACCATCATCTGAAATAACATGACCCAAGAATGTCACAGAATTTAGCCAGAACTCGCACTTTGAAAATTTCGCATACAATTCCCGAGTTCGGAGAATTCCAAGAACAATACGTAAATGGTCTGCATGTTTTGATTCTGTGCGAGAGTACACCAGAATATCATCAATGAATACTATTACGAATAGATCTAAGAGAGGCCTGAATACATTATTCATCAAATTCATGAACACGGTCGGAGCATTAGTTAACCCGAATGACATTATCCGGAATTCATAATGGCCATACCTCGTTCTGATGGCTGTTTTGGGAACATCTTCTTCTCTAACCCTTACTTGATGATAACCTGATCTCAGGTCTATTTTAGAGAACCACTTGGCACCCTGTAGTTGATTGAATAAATCATAAATTCTCAGAAGAGGATACCTGTTCTTTATCGTCACCTTATTCAGCTGTCTATAGTCAATGCACATTCGTAGAGAACCATCTTTCTTTCTCACAAACAAGACTGGTGCTCCCCACGGTGATGAACTGGGTCTAATAAACCCCTTCTCGAGCAAATCCTTCAGCTGTGCATTTAGCTCTTTTAATTCTGCCGGAGCCATTCGGTAAGGAGGAATAGAAATGGGCTTAGTATCGGGCAACACATCAATGGCGAAGTCAATCCCTCTTTCTGAAGGAAGGCCTGGGAGGTCATCTGGAAATACATCCGGGAATTCATTCACTGCTGGAACAGATTGGAAAGTTGGTGACTTTGCTTCCGTATCATGAACTCGAACTAGATGATAAATATAGCCCTTAGCTATCATCTTTCTTGCCTTAAGGTAGGAAATAAACCTACCCCTTGGAGTTGCCGTATTACCTTTCCATTCAAGCACGGGCTCTCCCGGGAATTGAAATAGGACTAATTTCATTCGGCAATAAACATTAGCATAGCATGAGGCCAACCAATCCATACCCATAATTACATCAAAATCTAGCATTTCCAGCTCAACTAAATCAGCTTTAGTTTGGCGATCGCATATCACAATTACACAATCTTTGTACACTTGTCTAGCTATCACGGGATCACCAACCGGAGTGGATACCTCAAAAGGTTTGATTGGCTCGGGTTTCACCCCAATACGATTAGTAACATATGGAGTAATATATGATAACGTAGATCCCAGATCTATCAATGCATACACATCATGAGAAAACACAGACAATGTACCTGTAACCACATCTGAGGAGGACTCGAGATCCTGTCGTCCAGCCAGAGCATACAAGCGGGGCTGAGTAGCACCTGAAGTAGACGATCCCCCTCGGCCTCTACCTCGGCCTGCTGGAACCTGGGGAGTCTGCCCTGTAGGACATACTTGTCACGACCCAACCCCGTAGGCTATGACTAGTGTCCGAATTGGACACTCATACGCACCTGACACTCGAATTAGCATACTAACTCGCATAATTACAAATGATCACATATAGTCTCGTATTAACGCATAATAGTCAACATATGGCATAAAAGCCGACGATGTACATATCGTCATAATGTACAGAATCTCAAAATATGTACAAAGGCTAGCCGATTAGGCTGCCGCGGCGGGTGGCCCGCCCAAAACGTGTACCGCACACACACACATACTGTACAGACATAACCATAACCCACATACATGTCTACAGACCTCTAAACAGAGTAACAGAATCATATGACGGGACAGGGCCCCGTCGTACCCCTGAATGAATATATACATATGCAACCGAAAAGTATATATACCAAAATATAGGCTCCGGATGAAGGAGCACTCCCAGAGCGAATAGGTGTCCTAGGTGGGTGGATCACCAAATCGAGCGTCCGTACTCGCGCGGGCATGAAACGCGGCCCCCGAAGGAAGGGGGTCGGACGGAATATGTGCGAGTATGCAAAGCAATAAATACGATGTGTAATCATAATCGAAACGAAGATACAAAAAATAGGTACAATATGCAAAGTGTCAAATATTTAGCTAAAAAAAAACATAAGTCATGCATAGGCTCTTAGAACGATGGTCGCCCGCCTGTCGATGGCGCCATACCACATCATACTCCAGAAGATTTCATATCTCCGACACCCGACATATCATATCACATCATAACGCCGTACACCCCATAACGCCAAATATACACGGTACCCGGCCGAAGGGGACACGGCGTACCGGACACATCATACTCCGGAATATATCAAAGCGCGCACGAACATAACCGGCCGGGATCCGGCGAAAGAAGTACTAACCATATGCACGAGCGGAGTCGTGAGTAACAATATGCATAAAATCATAATCATAAACTCATTAAATAAATAAGAATCCATGCTCGGGAGTTAAGGTGAAAGTAATACTAAGTCTTTTCCGAAGGTCATTAAGAACGAACATAGAAAAGTCGTGGGACCCACGGATGGGTGTCAACCCCATCCGAGCCCGCTTATGGAAGTTAGGGGATGTTATGCTTTATGGAATCCCCTACGAAAGTTTCGGGGCGATCCGAGCTCATCTACGAAAGTTACGAGCGTAAGTTACGAGCGTTCGTAGTTTCGGAATCTTTTAAAAGCAAAATTCTTTACAAAACCTTTGAAATTCAATCAAATGAAAACATAAAGACCTTAGTTAGGCTACATTAAGAGAGTATATCTTTAGAAGCGAATAAGACGCACATATGAGCTCGGATCTCGAGAGTGGAGTTACCCCGAGGTTCGTGTCACAACCTAATTAATTCTAGGACATGCCAAAAGAAAGAAAGAATAGGCTTCGCATACCTCGTCCGCTCTCAAGCTAATCCAATCCTCAAGTATCGGAGCACACCAAGATCTACGTAACGCCAATATATCAAACATTAGCTTTAAACATTTAGGCATTCAATTCCAAACGAACACCAAATTCTACGAAATTTGGCGACATTTCCCCTGTAAATACACCAACCCCGAGATTTCAACTCGGCCAAATTCATCAACAACAACACCAACAACCAAACTACAACATCAATAATCAATTCAAAAATGCATTTTAACATTAGTAGCTCCCTTTACATAATTCCAACAATATTCACAATATTCCAACATACTTACTTCAACTACTTACATTCAAATCAATATCAACGTTTATACACTCGACTACTAATCCAAACCATTCAAATAATATTCAAGAACGCCTTAAACAATTCGCACAATTTTTCAAACAATCCAAACATTGTTCCAATTTACCCGAAATTGCCCCCAAACCCGAGAGCAACACCACTCACATTCCTTTCTTCCAATTTCATGAATTACACTAACAATCCCTGCATTAACAATGTCATTCTCTTAAGTACAAAATTTTACATTAAACGTACAATGACTTCCAAAATAGTCCGCAACCACCACAACATTAACTTAGATCATCTAAAAGCTCATTATCGATATAGAATTCACAACGACGACAACTAAAGCATTAAGTAACATTCACTCATCCTTGTCACAAGCATGGCCTATATTCGGCCATCTTCATACACACACATATATGTGGTTCCCATTCACTTCAACACACTACAACAACAAAGAAACATGCTACATATAATTCAATCTATCAAAACTACATAACATTGCACATACACGGCCACAAGCCATGCATACTCCACATTCATGGTTTAGCTCCAACATATAGATTTTCATGAATTTCATTCATATTTACATACTACGACATGCCCACACCATTCACAACACATAAAAGAGAATTAATTCTTACCTTTTCTTCTTCACTTCACACGTTAGCTAAAGTGGTGAATAAGGGAAACGGATACCTTATTGATCCAAACAACGCTTCCATGTTAATAAGCACCCTTGATTTAGTTGTTTTGCTAGAAGAACCAATTTTTTTGATGGCTTAACCTTGTCCTTGGTTTCTTGCTCCTATGGCCGAACCCCCCCCTTCTCTTTCTCTTCTCCTTGTTTTCTTGATTTTTCTAGAATTAGAAATGGTGAAAAGATGACTAATTTCCTTCATCCTTATTACATATATTAAGTGACCATGTGGCCTTGGCCCACACCTTAAGTGGCCGGCCACATGCCCTCACAAATCATGAAATATTAATTTTTTTTCTCAATTCATTTTTGGCCCCCAAGTTCCTAAATATTTCATGTCAACAAAATCACGAACAACTTATGTCTTAAAATGAAATCGTAGTTCAAGAAAATCTCAACTTTGTATTCCGGAATAGTCTTGCCCCTAACTTATCGTAATTAACCCGGATTGTCCCGTTGTTCAAAATACGGGATATAACATCCTCCCCCCCTTTAGAACATTCGTCCTCGAATGTTAGACTTGTCCTACGGGGTCTTATAAGCAAGTTCGGGGGAGTTCTTTTATAGCTATCACACACAACTCATTTATCAATCAACATAGTTAAGTAAGGAGTTTAGATTACCTGTGGGCACCGGAAATAAGTGAGGATACTTCTTCTTCATCCGCTCCTCAGCTTCCCAGGTCATTTCCTCCCGATTATTATTCCGCCACAGCACCTTAACAGAGGCCACATCCTTGTTCCGCAACCTTCTTATCTGACGATCCAATATAGCTACAGGCTGCTCTTCATAGGATAGTTCCTCCGTGACCTGGACCTCTTCTACGGGAAATATTCTGGAAGGGTTACCAATGCATTTACGGATACGAAATGTGGAATACCGGATGCATCGCTCCCAAATCCATTTGCGCGAGATCAGGTTCATAAGCAACTTTGCCTATTCTCCGGATAACCCGATAAGGCCCAATATATCTTGGACTGAGCTTCCCTTTCTTGCCAAATCTCATTACACCTTTCATAGGTGATACCTTCAGGAATACCCAATCACCAACTGGAACTCCAAGTGCCGACGTCGATTATCTGCATACGATTTCTGTCGACTCTGGGCCGCTAATAACCTTTCTCGAATAAGCTTCACTTTGTCCACCGCCTGCTGGATCATATCTGGACCAATTAATTTAGTTTCGCCAACGTCGAACCAGCCAATCGGTGACCTGCATTTCCTGCCATATAAAGCCTCGTACGGTGCCATCTGGATACTGGAGTGGTAGCTATTGTTATAAGCAAATTCAATCAATGGCAGGTGATCATCCCAGCTACCTCTAAAATCAATAACACAGGCCCGTAACATATCTTCTAGCGTCTGGATAGTACGCTCGGCCTGTCCGTCAGACTGAGGATGAAATGTTGTACTAAGACTTACCTGGGTCCCCAGTCCTTCTTGAAATGACCTCCAGAAATTTGCTGTAAACTGGGCACCTCTGTCGGAGATAATAGATACGGGAACTCCGTGAAGCCTCACTATCTCCTTAATGTATAATCTGGCATAATCCTCAGCTGAATAGGTGGTCCTGACTGGGAGGAAATGGGCTGATTTTGTCAGCCGATCAACAATAACCCAGATGGAATCATACTTCCGTGGAGTGCGAGGTAAACCTGTAATGAAATCCATATTAATTATCTCTCACTTCCAATTCGGAATCTCCATCCCCTGTAATAAACAACCGGGCTTCTGGTGCTCGATCTTAACCTGCTGGCAATTTGGGCACTGAGCAACGAACTCCGCTATGTCCTTTTTCATACCATCCCACCAGTACAGGCATCTAAGGTCGTGATATATTTTGGTGGCTCCCGGATGAATCGAATAACGGGCATAATATGCCTCGCCCATAACCTGTCGCCGTAGCCCTGCAATCTCAGGTACGCATAGTCTGCCCCTGTATAATAGCACTCCGTCAGGTGTAATCTCGAACGGAGTCTTCTCCTTTTCACGGGCTGTGTCTCTGTATTGCGCCAGAACAAGATCTTCATATTGGCGGCGCTTCAGCTTTTAGATCATGTACGCGAACCAGATGATAAATATAACCTTTTCGGATCATTTTTCTTGCCTTGAGGTATGAAATAAACTTACCCCTCGGCGATGCTGTGTTGCCTGCCCACTCTATAACTGGTTCACCTGGGAATTGGAAGCGGACTACTTTCTTTTGACAATCAACATTAGCATAACAAGAAGCCAGCCAGTCCATACCCATAATAACATCAAATTCGGTCATATCTAGCTCTATCAAATCTGCCTTAGTGCAACGATCACAGACAATTACCGAACAATCTTTATATACCTGTCTGGCTATAATAGAATCCCCTACCGGAGTGGCTACCTCAAATGGTTCTATTGGTTCAGGTTTTATCCCAATTTTATTAGCAACCAGAGGAGAAATATATGATAAAGTAGAACCAGGATCTATCAGTGCATATACAGCTCGAGAGAAACCAATAATATACGTAACCACGTTAGGCGACGCCTCCCGGTCCCGACGGCTGGCCAAAGCATATATGCGGTTCGAAGGACCGCTAGAATCGGACGCCCGCCACGGCCTCTACCGCGACCGCCGGTGCAAGGCATACCTCGCCCGCGGGGGCGCAGCTCTTGATAATGAAGATGAACCGGCACACAACCTCGTAGGGTGAGCCGCACCCCCGCTCTCGCCACGAGCGGGCAATCTCTCATCACGTGGCCCTGGCGGCCGCTAGTAAAACAGGCACCTGTGGCACGGTAACACTTCCCAGGGTGCTGTCTCCCACAATAAGTGCATCGAGGTATGGGTGGCCTCGACTGGTCGGACCCTCTGCCCGTCTGTGAGCACGAAGCCACGAAGCTCGACCCGCTCCCCGAATATCCGGCCTGCCGGGCCTTTCGCACGTAAGGCGTGGGGGTGTACTCCGGCCGGGCCGAGGAGTATCCGCCGTGCCGCCGCCGAGGCCGGTCGCCTCGAGAATCTCCAGAATACCCGGCTGACCTAGCCCTCTTGGGCTGGCCCCTGTCATAGTCTCGATCGGGCCGACGCCCTCTATGCCGCTCCTCCATGCCCTGGGCGTACGCCGTACTCGTGCGATATCCACGTGCCGGCCGAGAAGCCATCGCCATACGGTCGTCGATCGGATAAGTATCCGCCCCCATCACAAACTCGGTGCCTCGTCGGCCATGTCTGCCACAATATGAGGAGCGTATCTGGCTAAAGAATCAAACTCCAGGCTATACTCCCGAACACTCCTAACGCCCTGCCTTAAATGTAAAAATCTGTGAACCTTGGCTCGTCTAGTCTCTGGGGGTAGAAAATGGCCAAGAAAGGCCTCCACGAACTCATCCCATACAGCTGGCGGAGCACCCTCACCTCTGGACAACTCCCATGACTCATACCAATTGGCTGCTATGTCGTGCAGCCGATACGACGCCAACTCTACCGACTCAGTCTCGGAAGCCACGACAAGCCGCAGCGTACGCCGCATCCCGCCCCGATAAACTCCTGAGGGTCCTCCTCGGGCTTTGACTCGAAGAACTCTGGCGGATTACAGGTCAAGAAATAACGAGCCCTCTGACTGTCACGTCCGCCCGCATGATCATTCTCTGCTCCGTGCCTCTGGACCTGCCCTGCTACCAGTCTGGTCAATAACTGGACTGCGTCCCTCATAGCCCTATCCTTCGCCCCTGGCTGAGGAGCTGGAGGCTCGGGCACTCGAACCTCAGGGGCGGGCGGTGGAGCCGCCTCCTGTCCTGCAGCTGCTGCTGCTCCATGCCCCTCTGATGGTGATGGGGTGGCCGAGCTGGCCGACCGGGGCACAATCTCCGGCTCGAGCTGAGCACGGGCCCTAGTAACTCTCTGGGCCCTACTGGTCTCTCCCGCCGGAGAGACTTGCCCGCAGGCGGTGTCGCCTTTCTCGGAGGCATCGCTGAAAACATAGCAATTCGTTACAAAGAAGTCATCCTAATAATACAGCTCTATCGCACGATCTAAGATAAGAAAGAAAGATAACATCCTAAATGTCCTGTAGCCTCCTGTTTATAGATGTGGTGCACAACACACCGATAAACAGGACTCTACTAGACACGGTCTGTAGACATTCCGAGGACGAACCGCTCTGATACCACTTTTGTCACGACCCAACCCCGTAGGCCATGACTAGTGTCCGAATTGGACACTAATACACACCTGACACTCAGAATTAGCTGTTATAACCCGTATCTTACACCTTTGGACACCTCGGGATTTTTGAGTCAAGTTAAGGACAATGTAATGTATTGATCTTGTTTGATATATATATGTTGGTCATGGAAAGAAATTAGACGTGGAAATATTGGAAAAGACTAAGGGTAAAATTGGAATGTTGAAAAAAATGGTTCCATGAATTACCAAACTATGGACTAAGCAATTGGGCTTAAAAAAAAAAAAGAAGAACAAGAGGCCCAAGTTGAAGTGGTGGCCGGTTATGGAGGAAAATAACATGGGCTAAGCCCATGTAAATTAATACCATGTGACCAAAAATAAATAAGTGACCACCTCATATTTCTTCATTATTCAAGAAGTTTCAAGAAAAAAAGATGAGAGCAAGAAGATATGGCCTATTCGGCCAAGCAAGAAAAAAAGAAGAAAAAAATTTGAGGCCTCTAGTCTTGATCCAAAAAATGTTATTCTTCTAGTATTTATACTAAATCAAGGGTCCTCTTTAACATGGTATGATGATTGAGGCAAGGAAATCATTCATTTTTGCAAACTCACAATTTTATTCAAGTGAAGAAGTTGAAGAAGGAAGGGTAAGAATTCATTTTCTTTTACTTGTTATGGATATTTATGCATGTTGTGATATGTAAAATGAATAAGGTTCATGAAGTTATGGGCTTGTGTTGTAGCCGTGAGTGGTGCCATGTATGGTAGGAAAAATGAATTAATGTTGTTTAGTATGTTGGTTGTTGTTGTTAAGAATTATGTGATGAAGAAATGAATGAAGTGCATGGAAATGTGATGTTGAAGTTGTAGCCGTGTATGTTGTTGTTATGGCCGGAAATGGGCTGTTTTGGTAAGACAAGGAATGACTCATTTTTATTTAGCATTTGGTCGTCATCGTTGTGAATTATATGATGTAAAATGAAGTTGTTAGCATATGTAATTGTTGATAGAGTTTGTGAATTTGAAAGAAAGAACTAAGTTGTTATTGTTCTTGTGTATTTGGAAAGGTGTTGGATGAAGTAGTATGTTGATTGAATCGTTTTGAATGTTACGCAAATCGAAATGAATATAAATGAAATGTCACTAACTTATATGGCAAAGGTTGTTAATATTGGAATGCATCTTGATTGAATTGTTGATATTGTTGGCACAATTGATGGTATTGTTGTTGGTTTGGCCGAGTTGGATTCTCGGATTGTTGTTAATGGATGAATTGTGCCGAGCCATATTCTCGGGGGTTGATGGATTTACAGGGGAAGTCTTTGCCGAAATTTCGGTAGCCAAGTATTACTTTAAGAATTCAATTCTAAAAGCACTAATCATGTTTGGTAAACATGACCAATTTGTAGATTACGGCGGATTTGCGACTTGAATTTGGAATAGCATAAGGAGCGGAAAAAGGTATGTAAGGCCTCACTTTTCCTTCTTGGCATATCTTAGACCCAATAGGCTTGAATACGCGCCTCGGGGATGATTCCATTCCGTGAAATCCGAACTTGAAATTCCCTCTATTTCATTCAATGAAATTGAATTAAGTGTGGTGTGTTTTATTGAAATAATTGTTTAAACATCTCCAACGTGTCTAAATGAAACCGAGTGATCCTTAGACCTTCACAATGACTCCATGAAGCTCTACGTACGTAAATTGTGTATGCCATCTCAGTTGGCCGAGGTGGGCCCACTATCCTTGAACTCTCTCCTATGGTTCGTTTGGTTTATTTTTTCGTTCTATAATTAAAGGAAACTTTTGGGTTATCATTCCGACTGCTAAATAATAATTGTTTTAATTAGTCCATCGATTCCAAGGCTTGTTTTCTTTCTAAAAGTTTATAAATGTTTTCTAAAATATTTATTCTTCTCTAAATTAAAGTTTTACAAATTTTTGAAAGCTTTATGACTAAAATGACGACTATGATTCTATAATGGAAATAATGATGCTGAAAATGAGAAAATGTCTATGACACTACATAACATGGCATGATATAATCTATGGATATGAAAAATGTATATGTGCATGGGATGGGGGGTAGGGATACTTGGGAATTGGGAAGGAAACTATGTTTCATTGCCACCTGGTCAGCTGGCTTATCATCCCGGACGCGGGATGCCCGGACGCGGGATTTATGGGCGAGCCGATATATTCGGTGCTATGTGGGCGAGCCGACACTGTTCGGTACTATGCTATGGGTACTATGACACACTATGCTATGCTATGGATACTATGACACACTATGCTATGCTATGGGTACTATGACACACTATGCTATGCTATGGATACTATGACACACTATGCTATGCTATGGATACTATGACACACTATGCTATGCTGTGGGTACTATGACACTATGATATACTACGCTATGCTATGATACTATGACTTACTATGCTATGACCAGCTATGCTATGACTTGATATGATAAGACACGATACAACCCAGATTCTATTTTCTATGTTCCTAAAAAAGAAATGTTTTTCCAAGAACAGACAAGCGTGCATGCTATCTGCCCTGAAAGGGCATTCCTATGTACAGGTTACCCCTTGATCTTATGATATGTTCTATATTCCCATACAATTGATATTCATATGTTCATTTCTTACTATGTTACTATACACGCCTTACATACTCAGTACATTGCTCGTACTGACCCCTCTTCTTCGGGGTCGCGTTCATGCGCGCAGGTACACCCAAGTGAGCTGAAGACATTAGCAGAAGGTGTTCCAGCGAGATTGGCGAGCTCCATTTTCTCCGGAGTACTGCCGAGTCAGTGTATACGTGTGCTATGGTATCTGACTATGTTAGAGACTTTGCAGACAGAGTCGTGTGTATAAGATGTCGGTTGTGAGCGGCTCTATAAGCCGTCGTATTGTTATACATGATGTTACAGATTTGTACAGTCACAAGTTATGTTAATTTGATAGATGTACCGTATGTTGTTTTCAAAAAAAAATTTCATTATGCATTTATGATCTGGCTAAGGGCCCATTATGACTACGAGTGCTATGACAGTTAGAGGGTTCGCTCGGCCCTAAGTCAGGGTCGGGTGCCCATCACACCCTATCGGAAATTGGGGTGTGACAAAGTGGTATCAGAGCGGGTCGGTCCAAGGGTTGTCTGCAAAGTCGTGTCCGGTAGAGTCCTGTTTATGGTGTGAAGCGCGCCACATTTATAAACAGGAGGCTACGGGGCATTTAGGATGGTTACTCTTCTTTGGCATCGTAGATCGTGCTGTAGAGCCAAGTTATAGGAAATTCCCGACATTGACCTTTGATTTCGGCAAAGGAATGACGTTGACAGGTGGAAGCGATCAGCGGTATGGGAGGTTATAAAGCACGCAGGTAAGTGGAGATATGAAAGATATATGTCAAGTAAGATATTGGCAAACGATTGAAAGGCAAAGTTGGAAACTGAAAAGGGAGGTAAGCAAGAAAATGTGACACGTGTAGTCGTGTTGAGCATATGAGGTAAATCTAATATCTTCGGACCTCTGTGAATACTGAGAGCCCTGAGTGGCTGTGATACGATGCAATATGATATGATATGTGTATATGATGATGGCCCTGTGAGGCACTGTTGGTATTTCCTGCGTGCAGGTTTTGGAATAGTAAGAAATACAGAGGAAACTCTGCCGAAATTTTTCTAGAAATAATACGAGAACGGGATACAAGTTGGAAAATATTTTGAAAAGTCGGGATAGTAGTAGTGGTAAAAGCTAACTGAGCTGTAAAGTACGGCTGCCCTCTAGGAATGAGTTAACCGTGGAATGAGTGGTGAAACAGTAAATAAGACGTCGGTGGAAATACGGTAGTAAGGAAATTTGGAAGGACTTGTGCTACTAGGCGACGATTTAAAAAGGACTGGCAGGTTTGAATAAAGTGATATGATTAAGATAAGCATATGAAAAAAAATTGTGACGAATAGGAATGTACCGATCAGATAGCTGGTAAAATGTATCGTGGGAACGTTTTGAAATCTGGTAAGGCTCCGACGTACTCAAGAGTATGTAATAAAGGTGGTGCGGGGAGGTGGACGCGAACATACTGGCATTAACGCACCCGATTTCATTAAAGTCTCAAGGTTAAGCGTCTTTGAAGTGAGAGCAATTTCAGGATGGGTGACCCCCTGGGAAGTTTTCTGAAAATCCTACAAATTCAGATGTAAGGAGCGAATAAGAAATTGGAGTAGTCTAAGAGAGACTAGAGTATGTGGATCAGGTCGGTAAAGAAAGGGAGTTAACGGAAAGAAAGGAATAAAAAGGAAACGAGACAACAGTGTGGTAATAGGTTATGATGTATGACTAAGGATATGAGTACCATAAGCGGCAGGATTGTGAAAGGCTAAGTTATAGAAAGGCAAGGAACGAGACAGAGTGAACACTAGAGAATGACCGGTATGATACGGATAAAGTGTGTACGAGCAGAATACGTTTTAAAAAAAAAAAAAAATGAATGAGAAAAGGGACTATGTAAGAGTAGTGTGTTCCGAACGACACAGAGGTAGCGTAAGATTTCTCGTGTGCGGGAAAAGAGACAGGCATGAATGGATAATGGTATAGGTATAAGTATACCCTTAAAGGGGGGGAGCGGGTAAGAGAAATGCAAGAGTGGGATAAGAATAGTTGATACGATAATGTGGTTGGTATGGGCATCTGGGCTACCAATGAGCCCCCCCCCCCCTCACCAAAGTAAGTTAGTGAGATCGGAAACCAACGAATAGGTGTATAAGAGCTAGGATGGTGTTGGAGGCGGTGTGGGAAGTTTTGCACACTAGCAAGGGAGACTTGTTAACTCAGGGCCAGAATTTGGAGCTAAGTCAATTGGCCGACAACCTAAGCCTCTAAAATGGATATGTCAAGCGACATGTGAGATATCAACAAAGAAAAGGACAACTATGAACGGGATCCTCCCGAAGAATTACGACACCCTATGAGGTCAGTTCAACATTCGAGGACGAATGTTCTAAAGGGGGGGAGGATGTTATAACCCGTATCTTACACCTTTGGACACCTCGGGATTTTTGAGTCAAGTTAAGGACAATGTAATGTATTGATCTTGTTTGATATATATGTTGGTCATGGAAAGAAATTAGACGTGGAAATATTGGAAAAGACTAAGGGTAAAATTGGAATGTTGAAAAAAATGGTTCCATGAATTACCAAACTATGGACTAAGCAATTGGGCTTAAAAAAAAAAAAAAAAAAGAACAAGAGGCCCAAGTTGAAGTGGTGGCCGGTTATGGAGGAAAATAACATGGGCTAAGCCCATGTAAATTAATACCATGTGACCAAAAATAAATAAGTGACCACCTCATATTTCTTCATTATTCAAGAAGTTTCAAGAAAAAAAAAGATGAGAGCAAGAAAATATGGCCTATTCGGCCAAGCAAGAAAAAAGAAGAAAAAATTTGAGGCCTCTAGTCTTGATCCAAAAAATGTTATTCTTCTAGTATTTATACTAAATCAAGGGTCCTCTTTAACATGGTATGATGATTGAGGCAAGGAAATCATTCATTTTTGCAAACTCACAATTTTATTCAAGTGAAGAAGTTGAAGAAGGAAGGGTAAGAATTCATTTTCTTTTACTTGTTATGGATATTTATGCATGTTGTGATATGTAAAATGAATAAGGTTCATGAAGTTATGGGCTTGTGTTGTAGCCGTGAGTGGTGCCATGTATGGTAGGAAAAATGAATTAATGTTGTTTAGTATGTTGGTTGTTGTTGTTAAGAATTATGTGATGAAGAAATGAATGAAGTGCATGGAAATGTGATGTTGAAGTTGTAGCCGTGTATGTTGTTGTTATGGCCGGAAATGGGCTGTTTTGGTAAGACAAGGAATGACTCATTTTTATTTAGCATTTGGTCGTCATCGTTGTGAATTATATGATGTAAAATGAAGTTGTTAGCATATGTAATTGTTGATAGAGTTTGTGAATTTGAAAGAAAGAACTAAGTTGTTATTGTTCTTGTGTATTTGGAAAGGTGTTGGATGAAGTAGTATGTTGATTGAATCGTTTTGAATGTTACGCAAATCGAAATGAATATAAATGAAATGTCACTAACTTATATGGCAAAGGTTGTTAATATTGGAATGCATCTTGATTGAATTGTTGATATTGTTGGCACAATTGATGGTATTGTTGTTGGTTTGGCCGAGTTGGATTCTCGGATTGTTGTTAATGGATGAATTGTGCCGAGCCATATTCTCGGGGGTTGATGGATTTACAGGGGAAGTCTTTGCCGAAATTTCGGTAGCCAAGTATTACTTTAAGAATTCAATTCTAAAAGCACTAATCATGTTTGGTAAACATGACCAATTTGTAGATTCTGGCGGATTTGCGACTTGAATTTGGAATAGCATAAGGAGCGGAAAAAGGTATGTAAGGCCTCACTTTTCCTTCTTGGCATATCTTAGACCCAATAGGCTTGAATACGCGCCTCGGGGATGATTCCATTCCGTGAAATCCGAACTTGAAATTCCCTCTATTTCATTCAATGAAATTGAATTAAGTGTGGTGTGTTTTATTGAAATAATTGTTTAAACATCTCCAACGTGTCTAAATGAAACCGAGTGATCCTTAGACCTTCACAATGACTCCATGAAGCTCTACGTACGTAAATTGTGTATGCCATCTCAGTTGGCCGAGGTGGGCCCACTATCCTTGAATTCTCTCCTATGGTTCGTTTGGTTTATTTTTCGTTCTATAATTAAAGGAAACTTTTGGGTTATCATTCCGACTACTAAATAATAATTGTTTTAATTAGTCCATCGATTCCAAGGCTTGTTTTCTTTCTAAAAGTTTATAAATGTTTTCTAAAATATTTATTCTTCTCTAAATTAAAGTTTTACAAATTTTTGAAAGCTTTATGACTAAAATGACGACTATGATTCTATAATGGAAATAATGATGCTGAAAATGAGAAAATGTCTATGACACTACATAACATGGCATGATATAATCTATGGATATGAAAAATGTATATGTGCATGGGGTGGGGGGTAGGGATACTGGGAAATTGGGAAGGAAACTATGTTTCATTGCCACCTGGTCAGCTGGCTTATCATCCCGGACGCGGGATGCCCGGACGCGGGATTTATGGGCGAGCCGATATATTCGGTGCTATGTGGGCGCGAGCCGACGGTGCTATCTTATGGGTACTATGACACACTATGCTATGGATACTATGACACACTATGCTATGCTATGGATACTATGACACACTATGCTATGCTATGGATACTATGACACACTATGCTATGCTATGGATACTATGATACACTATGCTATGCTATGGGTACTATGACACACTATGCTATGCTATGGATACTATGACACACTATGCTATGCTATGGGTACCATGATATACTATGCTATGCTATGACACTATGATATACTACGCTATGCTATGATACTATGACTTACTATGCTATGACCAGCTATGCTATGACTTGATATGATAAGACACGATACAACCCAGATTCTATTTTCTATGTTCCTAAAAAAGAAATGTTTTTCCAAGAACAGACAAGCGTGCATGCTATCTGCCCTGAAAGGGCATTCCTATGTACAGGTTACCCCTTGATCTTATGATATGTTCTATATTCCCATACAATTGATATTCATATGTTCATTTCTTACTATGTTACTATACACGCCTTACATACTCAGTACATTGCTCGTACTGACCCCTCTTCTTCGGGGGCTGCGTTCATGCCGCGCAGGTACACCCAAGTGAGCTGAAGACATTAGCAGAAGGTGTTCCAGCGAGATTGGCGAGCTCCATTTTCTCCGGATCTTCAGCCGAGTCGGTGTATACGTGTGCTATGGTATACGACTATGTTAGAGACTTTGCGACGACAGTCGTGTGTATAAGATGTCGGTTGTGAGCGGCTCTATAAGCCGTCGTATTGTTATACATGATGTTACAGATTTGTACAGTCACAAGTTATGTTAATTTGATAGATGTACCGTATGTTGTTTTCAAAAAAAAATTTCATTATGCATTTATGATCTGGCTAAGGGCCCATTATGACTACGAGTGCTATGACAGTTAGAGGGTCGCTCGCTAAGTCGACATAACCATAACCCACATACATGTCTACGGACCTCCAAACGAGTAACAGAATCATATGACGGGACAGGGCCCCGTCGTACCCCTGAATGAATATATACATATGCAACCGAAAAGTATATATACCAAAATATAGGCTCCGGATGAAGGAGCACTCCCAGAAAGCAGAATAGGTGTCCTAGGTGGGTGGATCACCAAGCTGAGCGTCTGTACCTACGGGCATGAAACGTAGCCCCCGAAGGAAGGGGGTCAGTACGGAATATGTACTGAGTGTGCAAAGCAATAAATACGATGTGAGAATCATAATCGAAACGAGAAGATACGAGAAAATAGGTACAATATGCAAAGTGTCAAATATTTAGCTAAAAAAAAACATAAGTCATGCATAGGCTCTTAGAACGATGGTCGCACTTTGCCCGATGGCGCCATACCACATCATACTCCGAGAAGATTTCATATCTCGACACCCGACATAACATATCACATCATAACGCCGTACACCCCATAACGCCAAATATACACGGTACCCGGCCAAAGGGGACACGGCGTACCGGACACATCATACTCCGGAATATATCAAAGCGTGCACGAACATAACCGGCCCGGGATCCGGCGAAAGAAGTACTAACCATATGCACGAGCGGAGTCGTGAGTAACAATATGCATAAAATGATAATCATAAACTCATTAAATAAATAAGAATCCATGCTCAGGAGTTAAGGTGAAAGTAATACTAAGTCTTTTCCGAAGGTCATTAAGAACGAACATAGAAAAGTCGCGGGACCCACGGACGGGTGTCAACCCCATCCGAGCCCGCTTATGGAAGTTAGGGGATGTTATTCTTTATGGAATCCCCTACGAAAGTTTTGGGGCGATCGGAGCTCATCTACGAAAGTTACGAGCGTTCGTAGTTTCGGAATCTTTTAAAAGCAAAATTCTTTACAAAACCTTTGAAATTCATTCAAATGAAAACATAAAGACCTTAGTTAGGCTACATTAAGAGCGTATATCTTTAGAAGCGAATAAGACGCACATATGAGCTCGGATCTCGAGAGTGGAGTTACCCCGAGGTTCGTGTCACAACCTAATTAATTCTAGGGCATGCCAAAAAAAAGAAAGAATAGGCTTTGCATACCTCGTCCGCTCTCAAGCTAATCCAATCCTCAAGTCTCAGGAACACCAAGATCTACGTAACGCCAATATATCAAACATTAGCTTTAAAAATTTAGGCATTCAATTCCAAACGAACACCAAATTCTACGAAATTTGGGCAAAACATTTCCACTATAAATACACCAACCCCGAGATTTCAACTCGGCCAAATTCATCAACAACAACACCAACAACCAAACTACAACATCAATAATCAATTCAAAAATGCATTTTAACATTAGTAGCTCCCTTTACATAATTCCAACAAGTATTCACAATATTCCAACATACTTACTTCAACTACTTACATTCAAATCAATATCAACGTTTATACACTCGACTACTAATCCAAACCATTCAAACAATATTCAAGAACGCCTTAAACAATTCGCACAATTTTTCAAACAATCCAAACATTGTTCCAATTTACTCGAAATTGCCCCCAAACCCGAGAGCAACACCACTCACATTCCTTTCTTCCAATTTCATGAATTACACTAACAATCCATGCATTAACAATCTCATTCTCTTAAGTACAAAATTTTACATTAAACGTACAATGACTTCCAAAATAGTCCGCAACCACCACAACATTAACTTAGATCATCTAAAAGCTCATTATCGATATAGAATTCACAACGACGACAACTAAAGCATTAAGTAACATTCACTCATCCTTGTCACAAGCATGGCCTATATTCGGCCATCTTCAAACACACATATATGTGGTTCCCATTCACTTCAACACACTACAACAACAAAGAAACATGCTACATATAATTCAATCTATCAAAACTACATAACATTGCACATACACGGCCACAAGCCATGCATACTCCACATTCACGGTTTAGCTCCAACACATAGATTTTCATGAATTTCATTCATATTTACATACTACGACATGCCCACACCATTCACAACACATAAAAGAGAATTAATTCTTACCTTTTCTTCTTCACTTCACACGTTAGCTAAAGTGGTGAATAAGGGAAACGGATACCTTATTGATCCAAACAATGCTTCCGCATTAATAAGCACCCTTGAATTAGTTGTTTTGCTAGAAGAACAAATTTTTTTGATGGCTTAACCTTGGCCTTGGTTTCTTGCTCCTATGGCCGAACCCCCCTTCTCTTTCTCTTCTCCTTGTTTTCTTGATTTTTCTAGAATTAGAAATGGTGAAAAGATGACTAATTTCCTTCATCCTTATTACATATATTAAGTGACCATGTGGCCTTGGCCCATACCTTAAGTGGCCGGCCACATGCCCTCACAAATCATGAAATATTAATTTTTTTTTTCTTAATTCATTTTTGGCCCCCAAGTTCCTAAATATTCCATGTCAACAAAATCACGAACAACTTATGTCTTAAAATGAAATCGTAGTTCAAGAAAATCTCAACTTTGTATTCCGGAATAGTCTTGCCCCTAACTTATCGTAATTAACCGGATTGTCCCGTTGTTCAAAATACGGGATATAACGATCGAAGAGGAACTGTCGTCGATCCCGTTGGCCGAACCCCACTCGCCATACCTCGAAGGACAATCACGCATCAAGTGTCCGGTCGGTCCACAAATATAGCAAGCATCGTGCCCCGGCGACACGCCCCGAGTGCAATTTTTTACGCGATCGCATCGGGGAACCGGTGGTCTCCCACCGTAATCTCCTCCTAACTGAGGACCTGGGGCCCTCGAACTCTGGCCCTGTCCTGAACGGAAAGAGCGGTCAAATCTCCTGCCTGTGAATCGGGGAGGTGCACTCATCACTGACTGGCCTGAGTGCCTAGAATGCATCTGCCTTGATCCCCCTCTATAATCACCGCCTGTGCCCATAGATCTGGCCCTTTTGCTTTTCCCTCTATCAACATCACGATCACCCCTCTGCGGAGGTTGTTGCCCTTCTAAATTTTGGGCATGGGCCTGAATGCGGAAAATGTCCATCCCGTCTTGCAAAGAAGCCGTTAGGCAATCTTTAAACAAATGTGGCCCTAAGTGTCACGACCCAACCCCGTAGGCCGTGACTAGTGCCAGCGCTGGGCACTCGTACACACCCATTAACCAGAATCAGCATACAAATAACTTATACGAATACAAAGGTCAGACGCCGTCTCAAACTGTCACATATAAACATATATACCGCACAGAAGTCAGCAAGGCTGTCATGAAACACAACTTCCCAAAATATATACATATATACGCAGGCCGATAAGGCAGCCACGGCGAATGGGACCGCCCAAAACATAAATCACACAGACAGAACTGAATAGTAACTATTCACAACCCACACATATGTATCTACAGACCTCTACGAGTAATAACAGAATCATATGACGGGACAGGGCCCTACCGTACCCCTGAAGAGACATATACATACACATATATAATTAAAGTGTCTGTACCCAAAATATAGGCTCCGGAACAAGGGAGCGCTCCAAAACAGCTAAGTGGAAATCCTAAGCTGGCGGATCACCAAAACGAGTATCTGTACCTGCGGGCATGAAACGCAGCCCCTGAAGAAAGGGGGTCAGTACGAAATATGTACTGAGTATATAAAGCATGAAATATAGAAAATGGGGTCATAACCGAAGTAAGGGGTACAGAAAGTGAGCATAATAACCAAAATACCAAAATGCTTGCTCTTGAAACACAAATCATGCATATGAATAGTAGGAAACATATCTGACCCATTATAGGACTCGGTGAACATGGTCGCCACCCCGTCATTGGCGCCATAACACATCATACTCCAGAATACAGAATATCTCCGTAACACATCATACTCCGGAACACATCATACTCCAGAACACATCATAACGCCATAACACATCATAACGCCATATATATATAACTGTCCCGGCCCTCTAGTGAGGGACTCGGTGAATAATGCAGTGGAGTTATGCACGAATACGTGTCCCGGCCGGGACTCGATGAAAGAAGTAATAAAAGCTCGCACGAGCAGAGTAGTGAGAAACCATATGCATATAAATCATCTTTTAAGACTCTATAGATAAGTAGACAAATCAATGCTCGAGTATCAAACGATAGTCATGTCAAATCCGTTCTAAATGTCATTAGGGCTACGTTAAAGAGAGTCTTAGAGATCGTAGACATGTATCAAACCAATCTGAGCCCATTTATGAAAGTTAGGGACCTTATTCGACATAGAATCCTTTAGGAACAAAAACTCTTTATGCAACATTTACTATCCAATCATACAAAAGACACAGGAGCCATAGGTCGACTATATTAGGAATTCTAACATCAAGAAGTGAATAAGAATCGTAGACATGCTCGGATCTTAAGAATAGAGTTACCCCAAGACTCGTATCATATCTTACTTACATCTAAGACATGCCAAAAGAAAGAAAGGGTAAGCTTTACATATCTCGTCCGCTTCCTAAGCTAATCCGAACTCAAGTCTCGGGCTTCCCAAGATCTACATCAACGTCATTAGAGGCTAAACATTAGTCATAGGTACTTAGGAATTCAATCCCAAGCTATCACTTTATTTACAGAAATTCGGGCAGCATTTCCCCTATAAATTCAACAACCCCGAGAATTCAACTCGGCCAAATCATCAACAATAACACCAACAACCATACTAACAACATCAACAAGTAATTCAAAATGTATTCTAACGTTAGTAATTCCTTTCTATATAATTCGACGGCATTTCATTTACATTCAAATCAACCACATACAATCAAGCCAACATCAATGCTCACGTTCAAGTACTAACCCGAGATCATTCAAACAAGACTCAAGAACACTTCAAACAATCGCACAATATTCAAAACGAGACCAACCAATATGGCACACACCGAAACCTTCCAATTTCAATAGGAACAACAACAACACATTTCTTTCTTCCAAATTCATGAACTACACCAACAATCCACACGTTAACAACATCATTCTCATAAATACAAGAAACTATATTAAAATCACATTAGCTTCTACAACAACCCACAAACGATTACAACCTCAACTTGAGTTATTAAATCTTCATTTTCATCATAGAATCCACAACAACAACAACCAAAATATCAATTAAAATCAATTCACCATATTGTATAAAATCAGCCCCTACACGGCTCAACATCAACATACATGGTTCCATGAACTTCATCTATTTCCACACACTACAACAAGTTCAAACCATCCTTAACACATGTAAAAGAAGATTAAACCTTACCTTTTCTGTTATACCCCGCTTTTTCAGAGCATAAGTATGACATGTACCTCATCGTAGTAATGGAGTGTCGGAGACATCCCATGATGTTTTGAAAGGCACAAACCATGGAAAGTACGTAACAACGAAGAAAAAGGGTGAATAATGACCTCGTAAGTCGTAATCGGGAAAGAGTATTTTGAAACCAGAGAACATGGCCATTATTAGTATAATGAATGACAAATATCACGTATGGAGAGTTTCGGAATATTTCGAGATCGAGTCGAGTGAAGAAAATAAGTTCGACGAAAATTTGGGAAATGCTGGGCGAATTTTTAGCCAACTTTGGAGGCGCATATTTCATAGTATATGTGGAGTTTTAAGATGTTTTAGAAGCCTAAAATGAATTTTGTCGAGTCTATTTTGTAATGCAACAAACCGCTCGTTGATAGGACATCGGAGTAGAGAATTATAGACGTTACAAGCTGAGCGTCGACGCGAAACAGCATTTCTGCGATACGCTACGGTACTACTACGGCCCGCCTCGCCCCATAAAAAGGGTTAAAACCCCATTTTTTTCATCCAAAAATTTCCAGAAAATTCAGCAACAAAAGGGAGCAAATATACCTCACAAAAATGAGAATTTTGAGTGAAATTTCAAGTAACAAAGTACCAATCGAAGTCCGGGCAACGCATAGTCACGAATATAATTTCGTTTGGAGTTAGAGGAGCATGGGAACAAGAAAATGTTGAAGATTTTGCTACTTTCATAAAAGCAAGGTATGAATCTTCAAATCCCTTTCTTTATTAAGTTGGATTAAGGAATAATTATAAGAATAGAGTTATAGTTTGTTGTGTTGATGTTGTTGAATTATGGATTAAGGGGCTGTTTTAGGTGGATTAAATGGATGGAATTAGCTAAGTTATGATGCATAATAATTGTTGATATTGTTGTTGATGTTGTTGATAAGTTGTTGTTCTCGAATTTGGGAGAATAAAGTGTATAAAGATATTGTATACAAAGCGTATACCGGGCTGTTTTGTGCCGATATTCGGGGTTGTTTTACATGATTTTCGTGGCTGTTTTGTGACGATATTTTGGGGCTGGTTTATGTAATTTTCGTGGCTAGTTTGTGATGATATTTTGGAACTGTTTGGTATGATATTTGTGGTTGTTTTGCGGTGATATTTTGGGAACTGTTTGGTGGTTGTTATGAACTGTTTTGTGGGCTGAAATATCGTGGGATTGGCTGTAGTTGTTGTTGTTGTTGTTGTTATACTATGGATATACGGAAATAAAGAAGTGTATATAAGCATTGGCATCCGAATATATATTGGGCTATTTTGGAAGTAATTTAAGGATGGATTTAATTCTAGTTTGATATGAAATTGTTGGTATTATTGTTGTTGGTATTTTGATTGATGTTTGGCTAAATTGGAATTTTGAGGATTATTAAGTTTGCAGGGGAAATCTTTGCCCAAATTATGTCAAATTTCATTCGTACTTGGATTGGTTAGCAAGTGATGTGGATAATCTAACTGTGGCCCATGTTATTTTAATTTTAGACCTACGAGCTTGAGAAGTAGACGTTGGACATTTAGATAGAGTTCAAGGTATGTAAAGCTTACCCTTTCTTTCTTTTGGCATGTCTTAGTTGTAAGTAAGCTATGATATGAGCCTCGAGGTAACTCTATTCTTAAGATCCGAGCATGTCTACGATTCTTATTCATTTCTTGATATTAGCATTTTTAATATGGTCGAGTCATTGTCCTTATGCCTTTTGTATGATTGGGTATTAAATGTTGCATAAAGAGTTTGTGTTCTTAAAGGATTCTATGTCAAATAATGTCCGTAACTTTCATAGATGGGCTCGGATCGCTTCGATATGTTCGTAGAAGGTTCTATAACAAATAATGTCTCTAACTTTCATAGGCGGGATCGGATTGGTTTGATACTTGTCCGTGGTCCCCGAGACTTTCCTTTGTATAGTTCTAACGACTTTTTGAAAGAACTTACATGACTATCGTCTTAACCCCCGAGCGTTGATTACTTATTTATCTTTTGAGTATGGAATGATGATTTATATGCATATGGTTGCTCACTACTTTACTCGTGCATATGGTTGTTACATCTTTCGCCGTGTCCCGGGCCGGTTATGTCATCGTGCGCACTATGCTATATTCGGAGTATGATGTGTTATGGTTCACGAGTCCCTCGCTAGAGGGCCGGGTACCGTATATATATTCTGGTGTTATGATGTGTTATGGCGTTATGATGTGTTATGGAGATATGCTGGGTTACGGAGATATGCAATCTTCTGGAGTATGATGTGTTATGGCGCCAAAGACGGGGTGGCGACCATGTTCCCTGAGCCCCATGCATGATTTGTGTTTCAAAAGTAAATATTTTGGTATTCTGGATATTGTACTTATTTTCTGCACTTCTTGTTCTGGTTATGATCCTATTTACTGTACTTCATACTTTATATACTCAGTACATATTTCGTACTGACCCCCTTTCTTCGGGGGCTGCGTTTCATGCCCGCAGGTACAGACGCCCACTTTGGTGATCCGCCAGCTTAGGACATCTACTCTGCTATCTTGGAGTGCTCCTTTGTTCTGGAGCCTATATTTTGGTACAGACTCTTCCGTTGTATATGCATATGTCCATTCAGGGGTACGGCGGGGCCCTGTCCCGTCATATGATTCTGTTGTTACTTTTAGAGGTCTGTAGACATATATGTGGGTTGGGAATATTACTGTTCAGTTGTGTTCGTATGATTTATGTTTTGGGCGGTCCCATTCGCTATGGTAGCCTTGTCGGCTTGCGTTTGTATACATTTTGGGACTTGTGCTTTATGATAGCCTTGCTGGCTTCTGTGATATCTATTTGTACATGCGACACTTTGGAGACGACGTCTGACCTTTGTATATGTATAAGCTATTTGTATGCTGATTCTGGTTATTGGGTTTGTACGAGTGTCCAGCTCGGGCACTAGTCACGGCCTACGGGGTTGGGTCGTGACATTTTTCACTTAGTTCTTCAACTTGGCTTGGGTTGTGCCTTGCAAGAATGAATGTTTTGATTGCTCCAACAACTACTCCACGTTAATAAGGACCTTCCAATTGGTTGAAATGCTAGGAGAAAATTATTTTTTTTGATTAATTTCAAGGCATCAAATTCGGCCAGCCATGGCCGAATATGGTTCCTCTTTTTCTCCAAGTTTCTCCAAGTTTCTAAGGTGTGAAAGTGATGAATAATTGTCTTGCTAGGCATCTAGTGTGTACATATATGATGCATACAAGTGGACCATGCCCCACCCATGGCTTGGATCAATCAAAATTAGCCAAGCCATGGGTGGTACCCCACATAAGCCACACGGCCACATTGTGGCTTTTCATGAAATATTTATTTCAACTTCTAGCCCCCAATTTTCCTCAATATTTCCATCCAATAAAATTATAAGCAACTTGTGCCCCAAAACAAAATCGGAGGTTAAGAGTCTCTACATCGTATCCCGAAATAGTCTTGTCCCTAACTTATCGCGGTTAGCTCGGAATGTCCCAATGTACAAAATACGGGATATAACATCCTTCCCCCCTTTAGAACATTCGTCCTCAAATGTTAAACTAGTCCTACAGGGTCTTATAAGCATTCCGGGGGAGTCTCTTTTATAGGTATCACATACAGTTCATTCATCAATCAACATAACCCATCTAGGAATTTGGATTACCTGTAGGCATAGGAAATAAGCGAGGATACTTCTTCTTCATCTCCTCTTCAGCTTCCCAGGTCATCTCTTCCCTGTTATTGTTCCACCACAATACCTTAACGGAAGCCACATCTTTAGTATGCAACCTTCTTACTTGACGATTCCGTATGGCTATAGGCTGCTCCTCGTAGAATAACTCCTCTGTCACCTGGATATCATCTATGGGAAATACTCTGGAAGGATCATCTACATATTTGCAAAGCATTGATACGTGGAAGACTGGATGCACTGCTCCCAAATCAGATGGTAGATCTAATTCATAGGCAACCTTGCCTATCTCGGGCTCAGCTTTCCCTTTTTGCCTAATCTCATAACACCCTTCATGGGTGACACTTTCAGAAATACCCAATCACCAACCTGGAACTCTAAGTGTCGACGTCGATTATCTGCATATGATTTACGTCGACTCGAGCGCTAATAACCGTTCCCGAATGAGTTTCACTTTATCAGCGCTTGCTGAATCATATCCGCCAATTAACTTAGTTTCGCCAACATCGGACCACCAATCGGTGACCTCGTACTTCCTGCCATACAGAGCCTCATACGGTGCCATCTGGATGCTAGAATGGAAGCGATTATTATAAGCAAACTCAACAAGTGACAAATGATCGTCCCAGCTACCTCTGTCGGATATAATAGATGTGGGAACTCCGTGAAGTCTTACTATATCCTTAACATATAACCTTGCATAATCCTCAGCTGAATAAGTAGTCCTGACTGGAAGAAAATGGGCTGATTTTGTCAGCCTATCTACAATAGCCCATATGGAATCATACTTCCGTGGAGTGCGAGGTAAACCTGTAATGAAGTCCATATTAATCGCTTCCCCCTTCCAAGTCGGGATCTCCATCTCCTATATTAATCCACCAGGCTTCCGATGTTCGATCTTAACCTGTTGGCAATTTGGGCACTAAGCAACAACTTCTGCTATGTCCCTCTTTATACCATCCCACCAGTATAAGCATCTGAGGTCATGATACATTTTTGTTGATCCCGGATAAACAGAATAACGGGCATAATGTGCCCCTCCCATAACCTGTCACCGCAGCCCTGCAACTTCAGGTACACATAATCTGCCCCTATGTAATAGTACTCCATCAGGTGTAATCTCGAATGGGTCCCCTCCCTTTCAAGGGCTGTATCCCTATATCGTGCCAGAACAGGGTCCTCATATTGGCGTCGCTTTACCTCTTCCATAATAGAGGATTCGGCAACCTTTCGGACAGAAACCCCTATATCTCCAGACTCAGCCAGACGAACTCCAAGATTAGCTAGCCGATAAATCCCACGAACTATTTCTTTCCTTTTTGGTTGCACGTCCGTCAAGCTGCCCATAGACTTACGGCTGAGTGCATCTGCTACAACGTTGGCTTTCCCCGGATGATATAAAATAGCAACATCATAGTTTTTCAGCAACTCTAGCCACCTCCTCTGCCGCAAATTCAGCTCCTTCTACTTAAAGATATACTGGAGGCTTTTGTGATTCGTATAAATATCAACATGAACGCCATCTGAGATAATGCCTCCATATCCTCAAGGCATGAATTACCGCTGCTGATTCCAGACCGTGAGTAGGATAATTTTTTTTGTACTTCCTGAGCTGCCGGGAGGCATAGGCTATAAATCTGCCATGCTACATTAATACACAACCTAACCAAACACCGGAAGCATCACAATAAATGACATAACCATCTGGTCCCTCAGGAAGAGTCAGAACTGGAGCTGTAGTTAACTTTTCCTTCAGCATCTGGAAGCTTTGTTCACAAGCATCAGTCTACTGGAACTTAGCTGCCTTCTGAGTTAGCCTCGTTAAAGGCACTGAAATCGAAGCAAACTTATCCACAAATCTCCTGTAATATTCTGCTAACCCCAGAAAACTACGTTCCTCAGTAGGTGTCATAAGTATAGGCCAAGTCTTTACGGCCTCAATTTCTGTGTACCCACCCGAAGTGTTATATCCCGCATTTTTATACGTTGGAATATTGCGGGAAGTTGAGGGCAAGGTCATTTTCCGGTTTTGCGGCAATGCGCAAGTCGTTTTTAAAATATTATCGTCATGGAAATTTAAGGGCAAACTTGGAATAAGGAAAAATTGGAGGCTAAAAGTTGGAAAATAATTTTCATAAAATGGCACAAGTGCATACTATATATTTGTGGAGTATATATATGTATGTGGGTCCCATTATTTTATGACCATGTGATTATATGGACCAAGGCTTATAATATAAGTCATCTTTTGATTAAAAGAAAAAGGAAGAAAAATCTAGAAAATTTGAGAGGAAGGAGAAAGGCCAACCGGCCATGTGCCATGTTTTATATATATATATATATATGATGACTAAATAAGGTGGAGGTCATCATTTTGTAATTCAAGAAATGTCAAGAAAAGTTGAAGAACAAAGAGAGAGAACGGCCTAAAGAGGGGGCTGGAAGGCGTCTCTGGATTTGATCATGGAAAAATATTTCTTCATGCTTTCTTACTAAACAAAAGGCCCTCGTCAACATGGAGTGGTTGTTGGAGTGAACAAAACGTTCGTCTTTATTATGGGAACATCCTAGCCGAGTGGGAGTGGAAGGAAAAGGTAAGGTGCAATCTTGTTTTTACATGTTATGCATGGTTATGGACGTGTGATAGTGTGTTGAAATGAATGGAATTCATGAAATGAAGATGTTGGTGTGTGAGGCCGTGTATAGGCTAGATGGCATAGGAGTGAAGAGTTAAGTTTATTTAGTATTTTGATTGTTATGTTATGGATTATGTGATGTAGAAATGGATAAAGTTTATGGGAGTTGTATATTGAGGCTTGGCCGTGTATATATGTGTGTTGTGTAGGAAGGGTGGCTGCCTTGTGAAGGAAGAATGAACCATGTATCTAGTAGCTTACTTGTTGTGAATTTTATGATGAAAATGAATGTTTGATGGTGCAAATGGAAGATAAGATGGTTGTGGGCTGATTTGGAGACGTTATGTGATTTCAATATGCTTTCTTGAATTCATGGAAGTAATGTTATAAATGTGTGGAATTGTTGATATAGTTTATGAGTTGAAAAAAAGAATTAAGTCGTTGTTGTTTTTGTTGAAATTGGAAGGTGTTGGATGAAGTAGTAAGTAGATTAAGTTGTTGGAACATTATGTAAATTGAATCGAAATGAATTGAATATGAATTGAATGTTGTTTGTAAGATTGTTGGTTTTGTTGTTAATATTGTGGCCGAGTTCCATTCTCGGGTTGTCGTTGTTGAATTGGGCCGAGCCATATTCTCGGGATGGTGTATTTACAAGGGAAATGCTGCCGAAATTTCGGTAGGCAAGTGTACCTTAAGATTCAATCACTAAAGGCTTCTAACCAAGGTTTGGTAAATGCGACCATTTGTAGATTTTTGGCGGATTTGGAGCTCGAATTTGGAGAAGCGTAAGAAGCGGAAAAGGTATGTAAGGCTTACCCCTTCTTTCTATGGCATGTCTTAGACGTAATAAGCTTGAATACGTGTACGGGGGACAATCCCTTTCCTAGAAATCCGAGATTGAAAATAGTTACTATTCATTCAGTGGAATTGAAACATATGTTCACGAATAGTTGAGAAAAAGGTCTAAACACTTAGAACTCGCAAGAGTAGGGCCTGTTTACCCTAAAACTCTCATACGTCTTGTCATGGAACGTGTTACATGTACGCCGCCTCATTTGACTCGAGGTGGGCCCGCTATTCTCTAATTTCCTCCTATGGCTCCCTTCGGTTTATTTCAATATTACAGTTAAAAGGAAACTTTTGGATATTATTCCGACCATTAAATAAAAGTTGTTTTAACTAAACCCTCGACCTCAAGGTATGATTTTCTTTACTAAAAGTTTGCAAGTGTTTTCCAAAATATACATTTTTCTTTAAAAGCTAAGTTTTACAATATAGACGAGTTTTTATGACCTAAACAACGACTATAATCCTATGATGACCATGAATCTATGATGTCTATGATCCTACGACGACTATGATCCTAGGATGACTATGATGGCTATGATTCTATGATGTCTATGATTCTACGATGTCTATGATTCTATGGGGACTATGATTCTATGGGGACTATGATCCTATGATTCTATGATGGCTATGGTTCCATGATGACTATGACTCTATGATGACAATGATTCTATGATGACAATGATGATGTCAGATATGCTATGTCTATGACCCGATATGCTATGACATGTTCTATGTTGATAATCTCGCCTTATGATTATCGTTCCTTCAAGGCGAGACAAAGCGACCATGATTATTCCATAATGCGATCGGAGGTTTCCGACCTTACGTCACTCCGATAAGTACACGATTTCTTTGGGTTCTCCTGCATGCTAAATATGAACAAGGGTTGGGGGGATGGGAACTATGTATACTTGGGAATTGGGAAGGAACTATGTATCATTGCCACCTGGTCAGCTGGCTTATCATCCGGACGCGGGATGCCGGACGCGGGATTTATGGCGAGCTGGTATTCGGCGCTATGTGGGCGAGCCGCCTCGTGCGGTACTATGACCTGATATGACCAAATAAGCATGCATGACATCCGCCCCCAGGGGCACTCATATGCACAGGTTACTCTGCTATCCTATGATATGTTCTATGCTCCATGCAGTTATTACTCATATGCTCGGGTTACGGCTTTACATTATATGATCCTGATGTACGGGATACCCTCTCTCTTACATGATATGCTTTACATCTCGATACTGTTGTTGTACATGATCACATTTCTTTCTATGTTACAGTCTATGCCTTACATGCTCAGTACATTGCTCGTCGACGCCCCTTCTTGTGGGCGCGCGTTTCATGCGCGCGGTACACCAGATGAGTAGAAGTCATTATAGAAGATGTTCCAGCAATATTGGCAAGCTCCGCTCATACTCCGGAGAGTTCTTTGAGTCAGCATACACGTGCCATGGTCCATGATTACAGTTAGAGACTTTGCAGACAGAGTCGTGGGTATGAGGTGTCAGCCTTAAAAAGAGTTCCTCTGGTTGATGTGTTTTATTTTACACGGAGCCCTCTTAATTACAAACTGTGGTTACTTTGAGAAACGACGAAAAGATTTTAAGAAAAATTTTTACTCTGTACTTTACTTTATCTTGTCTTAAGAATCCAAAGAGATCACATGCGTACTAAGAGTTAGCGGGTTCGCTCGGCTCCGGATATGGAGTCGGTGCCCATCACACCCTAGTAAAGTCGGGGTGTGACAAAGTGGTATCGAGCGAGGTCGGTCCAAGGGTTGTCCGTAAAGTCGATCAAAGAGTCCTTGTTTATGGGTGTGAAGCCGGCCACATTTATAAACAGGAGGCTGCGGGGCATCTAGGAATTGTTGACCTTCTTTCTGTCCTATGATCGTGCGATAGAGCCAAGTCCTAGGAAAATGGAGTCTCCCATGCAGGCTTTACCTACAACGGAAGAAAGTGAGGAGTGAAACGAAAAGTTACGGGGATTTGAGGGACAAGACTACTTTGAGACAAGAAGTCGAGACTTTAATCACGATTTTGTTTTAAAACATAAGTGCCTACGATTTAGTGGCATGAAATATTAAGGAAGTTTGGGACCAAAAATTGCATTATGGGAAATTTTAATTTCATGAAAATTACAAGCATGTGGCCGGCCACATGTGATGTGGGCCAAGGCCACATGGAAGCTTGGTATATTAAAATAAAAGGGAGACTAAGGGATTATTTCATCATCTTCACCCAAGGAAATTTCAAGAAACTTTGAGAAGAAGAGAGGAGCAACCATACGGCTCCCCTTAGCCGAGCAAGAACCAAAGGAAAAGTGAAGGAAAAAAATTGGTTTCTCTAGCAATCCAACTCGTTGGAAGGTGAAGAATAACGTGGAGTAATCATTAGAGCATGCAAAACACTCTTTCTTGCAAAGCTAGAAGCCTAGCCGAGTGGTGAAATAGTTGGAAGAAGAAGGTATGTTCCAATCTCTTCTTTTATATGTTGTGCATGGCTTATGTATGTTGTTAAGCATGGAAATGAATGAAAATTATGAAAACATAGAAGTTGAAGTTTTAGCCGTGTGGAATGTGAAGTTGGCCGTGTGGTGTGTTGTTTTGGAGGAGTAGTGAATTCATGATATTTAGTATGTTTGTGTCTTGTTGTAATGTGTAGATAATGAATGAGAAATATGGAATGGTGTATGTTGAAGAGTGGCCGAAAATGGGCTGTTTGTGTGCAAGAAAAGAAGTCATGTTATTTAGTATTTTAATCGTCGTCGGCATGAATTCTATGAGGTAAAAATGAAGTTTAATGAACGGAATCGAAGTTGTGATGATTGTGGGCTGATTTGGAAGCTAATGTAGTTCTTGTGTGAATTTTATATTTAGGATGATTACATTGTTAATGCATAGATTGTTGATGTAGTTTATGAGTTTTGGAAGAAGAAACTATATTAGAATTGTTTTCGGGTTTGGAGAGTATTTTGGGTACAATGAAACAATATTTGGAATATGTTGGAATTGAATATTAATGTTGGAACGTATTGTGAATCGATTTTTAATGTTGTAGTTTGGTTATTGGTTTGGTTGTTGTTGATAATTGAATATTAATGTTGGAGTTAAACCTCGGGGATGTTGTGTATATAGGGGAGATGTCGCATATATAGGGGAGATGCTGCCCAAATTCTTGGAGACAAGTATTGACTAAGATTGAGTTCTTGAAACCTTATGACTAATATTTGGTAAATATGACCAAATGTAGATTTTGGACGAAACGGGACTTGAAGTTGGACGAGCGTAAAGGACGAATAAGGTATGTAAAGCTCTCCCATTTCTTCTTTTGGCACGTCTTAGATGTACTAGGCTCGAATTTGGACCTTGGGGACAACTCTACTCCTCGGAATTTACGTCCAAAAACGGCTCATTTTCATTCAGTAGAATTGAAGTGAAAATTGTGCGAATAGTTAGAAAGATTGTTTGAACCTCTAGAACTTGTGTAAGTGAAATCCGAACACCTTAGAATCTTTACGAATGACGTTATGAAGTTCAATATATGTAGTTTATATACGCCACCTCATTTGACTGAGGTAGGCCCACTTTGTCCGGTTATTTCTTATTAATCCGTTTGAACTACTTTTGAATTAAAAATTAAGAGATATTTTAAACTACCTTTCCAACTCCTAAAGATTAACGATATAATTATTTATTTGAATCATATGACCTACTGTGGGATTTGTAACTACTTTAGGAAGATTAGTTTGGTACAAAACTTTCTGATCTCCGAAAGACTCATGCTCTGGTGGTTATCAAATGTTTGCTATAAGGTGTCACCCAAGTTATGATTATCGAGCCTCTGTAAAATATTGTATGTTTTGTATTGCATATGGTTTTCTCACTACTCTGCTCGTGCAAGCTTTATACGTCTTTCACCGAGTCCCGGGCCGGGTATGTATTCGTGCACAGTCTCATTGCATTATTCACCGAGTCCCTCACTAGAGGGCCGGGTACGCTATACATATACATATATGATGATCAGATGGTGTGATGATGAGGGGATGGCGGCCAGGATGGCGTTTGCTAATCCTATTCACCGAGCCCCTCGCTGGAGGGCCGGGTACGGCATATGCATATGATTACATGATTTCATGATTGCTATATATGATGTTTACATGACCTTACTTACCGAGTCCCTCCCGGGAGGGCCGGGTACGTTGTATGTACTTAATGACTTGATGACATGATATGGATATGCATGAGATATAATTCACAGGCAAGTTTTGATTCCCTGATTTCTATATTTGTTTTGCTAAAGTCCAGTGCGGCTGTGGTTTTATTTACTGTGTTCTGTGCTTTACATACTCAGTACACATTTCGTACTGACCCCCTTTCTTCGGGGGCTGCGTTTCGTGCCGCGCAGGTACCGACGCCGCCTTGAGGATCCACCGCCTAGGCCATCTATCCCGCTCTCGGGAGTGCTCCTTCTTCCGAGCTCATACATTTTGGTATATACTTTCTTTTGATACATATGTATACTATTATTCAGGGGTACGACGGGGCCCTGTCCCGTCATATGATTTTGCTATTCTGTTTAGAGGCCTGTGGACATGTACGTGGGTTATGGCCATATCTGTACAGTGCGTGTATGTATTATATGTACGGGCGGTTTATTCACCGCGGCAGCCTTGTCGGCTCGCCTATATATGTGTATATGAATATGTTGGCCCTGTGTGGCCTTTGTTGGTATTTTCTGTGTGCAGGTAAATTCTGGGTAGTAGGAAAACAGAGGAAACTCTGCCCAAATTTTTATATATTTGAGTTACTATTTTTGGCTTATGGTATGTACGGGTGCCCAGATCGGGCACTAGTCACGGCCTACGGGGTTGGGTCGTGACAAAAGTGGTATCAGAGCGGTTAGTCCTCGGAATGTCTACAGGCCGTGTCTAGTAGAGTCCTGTTTATCGGTGTGTTGTGCACCACATCTATAAGCAGGAGGCTACAGGACATTTAGGATGTTGCCTTTCCTTCTGATCTTAGATCGTGCGATAGAGCGGTATTATCAGGATGACTCCCTCCTAACGAACTGTTATGTTTTCAGCGATGCCTCCGAGAAAGGCGACAGTTACCCAGAAGGGTAAGTCCACTGTTGCAGGAAAGACTAGTCGGGGCCAGAGAGTGACCAGGGCCCATGCTCAGCCCGAGCCGGATATTATGCCCCGGTCGGCTAGTTCTGCCACCTCATCACCGTCTGAGGAGCACAGAGCAGCAGCAGCTGCGGCACAGGAGGCGGCCCCACCGCCCGCCCCTGAGACTCGAGTGCCCGAGCCTCCAGCTCCTCACCGGGGCGGAGTACGAGCCGCGAGGGACGCTGTCCGCTTGTTGACCGTAGCAGCGCGGGACAGTCCGAGGGGGGGGGCGGAGATGATTTTTTTGGTGGACGTGACCGCAGGGCTCGATATTTTTCGACCCGCAATCCGCCGAGTTCTTCGGGTCAAAGCCCGAGGAGGACCCTCGGAGTTCATCGGAGAGATGCGGCGCACGCCGCGACTTGTCGTGGCCTCCGAGACCGAGTCCGTTGAGTTCGCGTCGTATCGGCCGCACGACATTGCGCCCAGGCGGTATGAGTCTTGGGAGTCGTCCCGTGGTGAGGGTGCTCCCCGGAGCCGTATGGGATGAGTTCACAGAGGCTTTTCTTGCCCACTTTCTACCCCCAGAGGCCAGACGCGCCAGGGTTCACAGGTTCATACATTTGCGACAGAATGGTAGGAGCGTCCGGGAGTACAGCCTGGAGTTTGATTCTTTAGCCAGATACGCTCCTCATATTGTGGCAGACATGGCCGACGGGGGTACACCAGTTTGTTATGGGCCGGATGACTATTTGATTGATAGTTGTATGTCGATGGGCGCTCGGTCGGCATGGACATCGCCCGAGTAGCATATGCCCGGGGCATGGAAGAGCGACATAGAGGGCGCCGGCCGACAGATCGATGACGAGCGCCGAGCCCAAGAGGGCTAGGTCAGCCGGGTATTCGGGGGATTCTCGAGGCGGACAGCCTCAGCAGCGTACGGGGTATTCGTCCCAGCCAGCCCAGAGTGCACCCCCACGGTTCCCGGGCAGGAGGTTTGACAGTACAGGGTATTCGGGAGCCGGTCCGAGTTCCCAGCTTCGGGCCGCAGTGGATAGAGGTTCGGTCGACGAGGCCCCCATTACCCCAGTGTTCTCGTTGTGGTAGACCTCATTTTGGGGAATGCCGTCGCGGCACTGGTGCCTGTTTTTCTTGCGGCCGTCAGGGCCATATTATGAGGGAGTGCCCGTATAGGGGTGGTCCAGGGGATGTGGTCCAGCCTACTGGGTCGGCTGCTGGTTCGTCCTCCTCAGCAGCTATGCGCCCTACGGGGCAGGGTACACTGGCACCGACGGGCCGTGGTAGAGGCCGCGGCGGAGTCCCGAGTTTCAGCGGTCCTTCGAACCGCGTATTTGCTTTGACGAGGAGGCAGGATCAGGAGGCACCACCGGATGCGGCTACAGGTACATGAACCCTCACTAGAATTTATGTATATGCGTGTGCGTGATATAATTGTTGCGTAATGGCGGTAGATGGGAAACCTGAGGGTTAGTAACCTAGTATTTATAAATAACGATAATTAAGGTGTATTTGTTGTTATTACGGACCCGGGGGTCTAGGGTGAAAAGTGGTAATATCCATAAGTGACCGTGAGTAGATAGAAGTGAGAGAGGGGCAAAACGGTAATTGTGTTGTAAAAGCGTTCGGGGACCTATCAAGACTTTACTTTACTCCAAATCACGTGACGAAGGTCACGCGGTGAGGTGGACGCGGTTATGTCAACGTTAAAGCGTCGTATTTCATCGAAGTTCCGGGGTTAAGCGTGCTGGAGTAAGGGAAATCTCAGGATGGGTGACCCCCCTGGGAAGTTTCTGGAAGTTTTACAACTTCAGCCATAAGGAGCAAATGGGAAGTTAGGGTAGTTTAAAAGGATCTAGAATATACTGAATAGGTGGGAATCTTAAGACGCCGCGTAGGCCGGAGCGGGCTGGGTCGGATAAAGAAAAAGGGAGTATAACACAGCGCTAGAATTAGGCTCAACTTGAGTAGTGTTTGGGGGATTTGTTGCGAATGAGATGCTGGCAATTTGATATTGTTTTTACTATAGAGTAAGCTCGGAAGGTGTTGAGACAATGAGGTTGAAAGAGAGAGAAAGTGAGCGGATAAACCGTAAAGGGAAATCGGAACGTCGAAACAAAAGTGCAGTCTGATCGAGAGAGAGAAATGCAGACGTAAGGTGAATGTAATCAGGCAATAAAATAAGTACACCCCTAAAGGGGGGAAGCGAATGCGAGAATGTGAACGCAAGGTAGAAGCAATCAACACCGCAAAATAATGGATATGAATACTCGAGCTACAGGTAGGATTCCTTGCCGAGACCAGTAAACAAGATCCCAAGAACCAACAAAAAGGGATAGGAGCTAGAACAGCAATTGGGATGGTGCCGAGAATTGGCTGCGGAGGTTTACAAGAAAGAGTGCGACGAAAGAATGTTAGCGGGTATTTTACAGTAACGTGGTGAAAGGACGAGGAAGAAATGTAGGTAGAGAATGGGACTGCATAATGTGACAGGAAACGAAACCCCCCCCCCCCCCGAAATCTTCATAAGACCCTGTAAGACCTGCTGAACATTCGAGGACGAATGTTCCAAAGGGGGGAAGGATGTTACACCTCGCATTCTTGTATATTGGAACATTCCGAGTTAATTGTGGAAAGTGAGGGACAAGACTACTTTGAGACAAGAAGTCGAGACTTTAATCACGATTTTGTTTTAAAACATAAGTGCCTACGATTTAGTGGCATGAAATATTAAGGAAGTTTGGGACCAAAAATTGCATTATGGGAAATTTTAATTTCATGAAAATTACAAGCATGTGGCCGGCCACATGTGATGTGGGCCAAGGCCACATGGAAGCTTGGTATATTAAAATAAAAGGGAGACTAAGGGATTATTTCATCATCTTCACCCAAGGAAATTTCAAGAAACTTTGAGAAGAAGAGAGGAGCAACCATACGGCTCCCCTTAGCCGAGCAAGAACCAAAGAAAAAGTGAAGGAAAAAAATTGGTTTCTCTAGCAATCCAACTCGTTGGAAGGTGAAGAATAACGTGGAGTAATCATTAGAGCATGCAAAACACTCTTTCTTGCAAAGCTAGGAACCTAGCCGAGTGGTGAAATAGTTGGAAGAAGAAGGTATGTTCCAATCTCTTCTTTTATATGTTGTGCATGGCTTATGTATGTTGTTAAGCATGGAAATGAATGAAAATTATGAAAACATAGAAGTTGAAGTTTTAGCCGTGTGAAATGTGAAGTTGGCCGTGTGGTGTGTTGTTTTGGAGGAGTAGTGAATTCATGATATTTAGTATGTTTGTGTCTTGTTGTAATGTGTAGATAATGAATGAGAAATATGGAATGGTGTATGTTGAAGAGTGGCCGAAAATGGGCTGTTTGTGTGCAAGAAAAGAAGTCATGTTATTTAGTATTTTAATCGTCGTCGGCATGAATTCTATGAGGTAAAAATGAAGTTTAATGAACGGAATCGAAGTTGTGATGATTGTGGGCTGATTTGGAAGCTAATGTAGTTCTTGTGTGAATTTTATATTTAGGATGATTACATTGTTAATGCATAGATTGTTGATGTAGTTTATGAGTTTTGGAAGAAGAAACTATATTAGAATTGTATTTTCGGGTTTGGAGAGCGTTGAGTATTTTGGGTACAATGAAACAATATTTGGAATATGTTGGAATTGAATATTAATGTTGGAACGTATTGTGAATCGATTTTTAATGTTGTAGTTTGGTTATTGGTTTGGTTGTTGTTGATAATTGAGCCGAGTTAAACCTCGGGGATGTTGTGTATATAGGGGAGATGCTGCCCAAATTCTTGGAGACAAGTATTGACTAAGATTGAGTTCTTGAAACCTTATGACTAATATTTGGTAAATATGACCAAATGTAGATTTTGGACGAAACGGGACTTGAAGTTGGACGAGCGTAAAGGACGAATAAGGTATGTAAAGCTCTCCCATTTCTTCTTTTGGCACGTCTTAGATGTACTAGGCTCGAATTTGGACCTTGGGGACAACTCTCCCTCGGAATTTACGTCCAAAAACGGCTCATTTTCATTCAGTAGAATTGAAGTGAAAATTGTGCGAATAGTTAGAAAGATTGTTTGAACCTCTAGAACTTGTGTAAGTGAAATCCGAACACCTTAGAATCTTTACGAATGACGTTATGAAGTTCAATATATGTAGTTTATATACGCCACCTCATTTGACTGAGGTAGGCCCACTTTGTCCGGTTATTTCTTATTAATCCGTTTGAACTACTTTTGAATTAAAAATTAAGAGATATTTTAAACTACCTTTCCAACTCCTAAAGATTAACGATATAATTATTTATTTGAATCATATGACCTACTGTGGGATTTGTAACTACTTTAGGAAGATTAGTTTGGTACAAAACTTTCTGATCTCCGAAAGACTCATGCTCTGGTGGTTATCAAATGTTTGCTATAAGGTCTGTCACCCAAGTTATGATTATCGAGTCTCTACAAAATATTGTATGTTTGGTATTGCATATGGTTTTCTCACTACTCTACTCGTGCAAGCTTTATACGTCTTTCACCGAGTCCCGGGCCGGGTATGTATTCGTGCACAGTCTCGTTGCATTATTCACCGAGTCCCTCACTAGAGGGCCGGGTACGCTATACATATACATATATGATGATCAGATGGTGTGATGATGAGGGGATGGCGGCCAGGATGGCGTTTGCTAATCCTATTCACCGAGCCCCTCGCTGGAGGGCCGAGTACGGCATATGCATATGATTACATGATTTCATGATTGCTATTTATGATGTTTACATGACCTTACTTACCGAGTCCCTCCCTGGAGGGCCGGGTACGTTGTATGTACTTAATGACTTGATGACATGATATGGATATGCATGAGATATAATTCACAGGCAAGTTTTGATTCCCTGATTTCTATATTTGTTTTGCTAAAGTCCAGTGCGGTCGTGGTTTTATTTACCGTGTTCGTGCTTTACATACTCGGCACACATTTCGCATCGACCCCTTTCTTCGGGGCCGCGTTTCGTGCCGTTGTGTACCGACGCTCAGTTTGAGGATCCACCTGCCTAGGCCATCTATCCTGCTCTCTGGGAGTGCTCCTTCTTCCGGAGCTCATACATTTTGGTATATACTTTCTTTTGATACATATGTATACTATTATTCAGGGGTACGACGGGGCCCTGTCCCGTCATATGATTTTGCTATTCTGTTTAGAGGCCTGTGGACATGTACGTGGGTTACGGCCATATCTGTACAGTGCGTGTATGTATTATATGTACGGGCGGTTTATTCACCGCGCGGCCTTGTCGGCTCGCCTATATATGTGTATATGAATATGTGGCCCCGTGTGGCCTTTGTTGGTATTTTCGTCGTGCGGGTAAATTCTGGTAGTAGGAAAACGAGGGAAACTCTCGCCCAAATTTTTATATATTTGAGTTACTATTTTCCGACATCATACGTCATCATATACATATACACATAACGGATCCGGCCCTTTTGTGAGGGACGCGGTAGAACGGGAATCGTTGCGTATGCCAATATCATGTATCACGTATGCGTATATACGGACCCGTACATGCATACTGTAGAACATCATACCGTATTCTTTGCGAACGTGCGACCCGATCCATGAATACATCACATGTACAAATAACGTGTCCCGGCCCTCGAGTGAGGGACTCGATGAATATGTCACATATGCATAACGTGTCCCGGCCCTTCAATAAGGGACTCGGTAGAGGGGATCCGGTCCGGATCTGGCACCATCATCATATAACATGTCCCGGCCCTCTCCGGTGGGTCTCGGTGAACAATGCGGTGGAATGCGCACGAGAACATATCGGCCGGGACTCGGTGAAAGGAGACATACTCGGACATGCACGAGCGTAGTCGTGAGAAACCATATGCACACATGCAAAATCCGAAACCATATGCACACATATCCGGCATGGCTGGAAGCACACACACACTTACCAACATCCGAAGACTCAATAGAACAATCATACTCCTGTCGTCGACAACCAAAACATCAGAGTTACAGAAGATATTCCTATCAGAATGTTCGTAGCAAATTATTCATAACAGATTACTCACATCAGGATCATTATATCAGATTACATATGTTATATCCCGCATTTTTATGTAATCAGATAATTCAAGACAATCGCGGGAGCACAATAAGTAAGGCCATATTTTCAATTTGTTAAGCATGTGAATGGCTTATGAAGAATTTAGAAGCGGAATTATCAAGAAAGGTCAAGGGCCTAAAGGGAAATTCACACTACGCCTCATAGAAATATAAAGGAAGGCGAAGGGTAAATTTGGAATTTGGGAAACAGTTTTATGAATTACTACTTGTCATGAAAAATGCAATTGGGCTTGAAATTTTAAGAGGAAAACAAAGGGCCCAACCGGCCATGGGCATGGCCCAAGCCCATGTGGGGTGTAAGTGATAATTTTAAAAGATGACTAAGTCATCTTTATTCCATAATTCACTAGAAAATTCAAGAACAAAAGGAAAAAAAGAGAAGGAGCAAAATCTAAGGCCTATTCGGCCAAGAGAAAAATTTCCAAGAAAAATTTACAAAAAATTCTTCAAAAATTATTTCCTACCAATTAAAGGGTCCTTAGTAAGGTGGAGTGGTCCTTGGAGCAAGAAGAATCCATATTCATACAAGTTGAGGTCTCTAGCCAAGTGAAGAATTGAAGAAAAAGGTGAGGTTTGATTCTTTCTTACATGTTATGGATGATTTTGGATGTGTAGTATGTAAAAAGTGGATGAAATCCATGAGAGAGGGAAATCATGGTGTGGCCGTGTATATATATGTGTGTGTAGAAATTATGTGTTAACTATTTTGTCTAGTGTTTGGTTGTTATTGTTGTGAATGCTATGTTTATGATGGAAGTTGAA
>NW_026714427.1:0-23532 GCF_029784015.1 Lycium ferocissimum
GAATTCCGACGACAAAAATAAAGGCGCTCTTTAAAGGCTTTCGCTCCAAAAGAAAAACCCAAAAAAAAAACCTAGGAAGCCTGGGAATGGGACCAAAAAAGGACGCAAGGTTTCCGACGCCCCTGGAAAAATTTTTTTAAGACAAAAAATTCCGCCATTTCAAAAATGGGGTGGGGCAACCGAATTTAAACGGGGTAAAAATTTTTTGAGAAGCTCAAAAAAATTCCCTTAATTTATTCAAATCGAAAATTTGCGTTTTTTTTTGGGGAAAAATTTTCCCCAAACTCAAAAAGATTCGATACGGGGTTCATCCAAAAAATTTTAACAAAGGCAATTTTTAGAAAAGGTCTCAAAAATTCCCAAAGGAGAAAAAAGGCCCCAAAAATCCAAAAAGGGATCCCTTCATTCAAAGCACATGTCATGACAATTTAACCCTTGCCGCTTTCAAAATAATGTATTTACTTTCTTACAATTAGATACCTTTACTTAACTTTGCAAAAAATAATTTTCTCGCATGACGAAATAAATTTATCTTTCGAATACCGAAGGGTAAGGGATTTTCGTGTCACGACCCAAACCGATGAGCCGTGACGAATGCCCGACCACAACCGGCCAAGCACTCCCATGCTTGGATTCACTTCTCACGAGAATAACTTTCGGCCCATATACAATCCATAATCATTTTGCATCGTCTCTCGAACAATCAACACAAAAAAAACACCGTCTCGAGAACTCACGGCCAACGCATACATATAAACATAAATACTGAGAGTAACAGTGCGAGCCAATTAGGCCACTACATATACTGTATAACAACGCAAGCGCGAAGCAGGCCGCATAATATCACGGCTACATAACACTGTACACGGAACCTCTATAGAATACAACTGTTGTAGAAGAGACGGGACAAGCCCTTGTCATACTCCGTGTATCAAAAAGAGCATACCAAAGAAGCGGTCGCTCCGGAGTCCGAATGGAGCTCGGCGGCCGAGGCGAAGAGATCTACCGGTTCGGCTCGCTCGCCGGCTACCGATCTGCGGGGTACGACGAGCGTCCATAAAAAGAAAGGACGTCGGTACGAGTAATGTGCTCTAGCATATAAGGCATGAATGATAACATGATAAATATGTACGAAACATGAACACCGCGCATAATAAGGAAATATGGAAGATATAAAGAAAAACGGTATGACTCTCTAACTCTGCTTTAAGGTGGAATCATGCATGCTCACCTTTGCAAAACATATACCCGTACAATACACATAACCGCCCGTTCGAATCAAATAACATCATTAGCCCGCGTCCTGCCTCCCGCGTCCGGGTAATCATTATCTTCACGCCGCCCACTATGATGCGCTCGTGCCGTATAGACACGGTGTTATTATCATCATCCATGTCGTCCACTACGCCCGGCGTAGTGGTGCTTCCCCCGCCGTATAGGCACGGTGTAATCATCCATAAGCCACCCACTACGCCCTCCAGTGTTGCCGGCCGCGCCATGGGCGATTGTAATCATCACAACATACGTGCGTAAGAGCCCGATCAAAGAAGCTGTAACTCCATTCGGAGTGACGTAAGGTCGGTAACCTCCAATTGTGTTATGGAATAATCATAATCGTCATGTCCCACCTTGAAGGGACTAGCATTATAAGGTAGACTATCAATGAAGAATAGCATCAGGGAGAACGAAAGCAAGATCATAAATATCATAAAGCGTCATTATCGTACACTTTGAGCTTTTAGAAATAGAGTCATCATCAATGAATAAAATTAAAGAAATCGAAATAGCTCAACATTCTCATATTATCATTGATCTCATAACTTGAGACTTTTAAACATAAAATCATCATTATCATAATCATCATGTAGAATGGCTCATCTTTGACATCCTTTATTATCACATTGTAAAAACACATGTCCATCGTTGTTTGCGCAGCTTCCCTTAATCATAAATCTGGTTTGGAAAAATACGGACATTTTGGAAAACATTTATGGATTATCGGGGAAAGGAGTCATGCCTTGTATCATGAACTTCTAACGTTTAGAAACAAGGAGGTTATGGAAACATTTATGGAATCAAACACGGGAATCATGCCTTTGAAAAGAAAGGCCCGAGTCTTAACATACTCGCGCGGCCTCCTATTTTCTATGCTTATCCATCCGTACTCGTAAATCTACATTTGAGAGAATTCACACTATCGTTAGTCTCATCGTTGCATACGTGTATAAACTTTCAATTTAAACTACTTTATATTTCGCCGAAAATGGGGCGCATCTCCTATTTATATGCCTAGCCCGAAATCATAATCCAAGAACCAACAACACAACAACAATACCAACGTCAACAACATCATTATCCATACCAACATTTCCATAAAATATCCCACACAATGTTTTCCCAACCCCTCAACCAACCATAACAATATCCATAATACCATAATAAAAATTATATTCAATTTAATCTCAAATTAATCTAAAATTCTCTTTCAAACTCACCTATGGCCATCAACTTCAATTCCAATCTTTATGATTTTTCTCCTATGATTCTTTCTCTCTAAGAATTGCTAAACCTTACATCATCTTAATCATGTAAATAATAGGACGAACATACCTTATTGTGAAAGAACTTCACTCTATTCAATTCTTCCAATATCAATTTCATCACCACCTTGAAGAGAAACAAAGATAATTATCTTCCATAAATTTTTCCTTGCGGTTTTGATGTCTAGCATTGATATGGAAAGGTTTTGGAAGATTATGCAAGGTTAGGAAGGATTATGGAGAATTATGCCAGTGTTATAGAGGATGATGGAATGTTATGGAGAATTATAGAACTCTCAAGAAGTGTGGGGAGGTGAGAAAATGAATAAAAATAATAGGTTAGAGGGGTATTTATAGGTACGGTTCTGGTCGTACCGTAGCGCCTGGTTACTTGTAGCAGTGTTTTTCAAAGTCCGCCTAACTTGTAAATGTCCATAACTCGCTGCTCCGATGTCGGATTGACGAATGGTTTGTTGCGTTGGAAACTAGACTCGATGAACTTTAGTTTGCCAGATTTTGAAACACCTTAAAAACTCCTCATATACTCAGAGATATACCCTCCAAAATTGACCCAAAATTCTGTCCAGAATTCTCGCCAACTTTTTTCAAATTTTCGACAAACTTATTTTCTTCGCTTTGTTTGGATCGGAATCTTCTAAAATATCCATACATGATATTTATCGTTAATCATACTTGATAATGGTCATGTCCTTTGGTTTCTCAATGTTGTCCTTCCCGGTTACGACTTACGAGATCGTAACTGCGTCCTTTACATTATTGTTACGAACCCTGCTGTGCACCTTCCAAAAATTCACGGGACGTCTCCGATACTCTATTAATATAATTGAAGTACGTGGCATGCTCTCATGCTACGAAAATGCGAAGGTGTGCAACATCTCCCCCTTAGAAACATTCGTCCTCGAATGTTAAATGTCTCTTAAAACCAACGACACCATCTTTGATTCGTTAGAACAATTATTTTTCCTTTAGGATCCAATACTATTTGCTTAAAACTATAACTTGGCTCGCCTCTCTTCTCATTCTCTCTTAACTCTTTTATTGCCTTGAGTCATCTTCTTTCACTTCTTTTGTCCTCATGTACATGATCGAAAATTAACTAGCATCTCGCTCTCTGTTTTTTCTCGTTTACGTAGTCTTGACTTGCCGTCTATAACTATTCATCGTCGTAAGTACTCTTTTTTTTTCTCGCTCCTTGTTTCTTGTTAGTGGGCGATTGATTTTCTACGGTGCCCTCTTTTTACGTTCACTCCTTCAAGCATTAGGAGCATCTCCTTTTTGTACCATGATCTTAGATATACACTATACCAATTCTTTTGGCAATCCCATTAGTCAAGCCTTCAATCCTTACACTTTGTCGCCATCTCTTTACCCTTACATTCCAAATGTTTACATAAACATGCGTCGCTAGCGAACCTAATGGTTATGTTCCTTTCTAAAGACCGATTATATCATTATCCGAACACGTATATACGTAATGTTTCTTCGCCATTTATTATCCTTATGATCCCGATTACACTTATGGCAAACTTATAATCCGAGTTCAACTAATTTCATACCGCAACATCTTTGAGCTCTCGCTATAACTTTTTTCTTTACTTCCTTCCCTCACATCTATCAATACAATCCCGAAGCATAGATCACGGCACTCCTTCTATTATGACTCTCTTCATGATACGAAGTATACTTATCTTCGATTTTCCCCGTAGCACGATCGTTTAGTCGGGCCGTTATTCCTCGTTGGCTTTCCGATGCAGCCTTCTTCCTACAATTGTAGTTGGGCATAGCTTCACGGTTCTGCTCTGTATAATTCCCACAAAGATATGCTTTCTCATGTTCGAGATAATTGGTGGTCCACTTGAACTATTTTCAATATCCCATGAACTCTTTTATTTCCATTCATAGGCGCCGTTCTTTCTTTCCTTCAAAAATTTCCAAACTACCAATCGTTGTTCCTTTTATTACAATTGTCATTTATCCTAAGTGTCCTTTGGGTTCGCTATCCTCTAACACCCTTTGTAAATTTAGCTTTGGAGACCTTTCTTGCTCTTTTTATTACCCTTTGGGTATGTCACCGCATACTTAGGTACGGCGCAATTTTTGCAGATACGAGGGATTCAAATCATGGTCTAAAAATTCGTAGTTCATCTTGGCGAGTGCTCTCTTGAGTTATCTTCCATATTTTCTCCATGGGTAGTACACCTCTATTGTCAATTCGTTTCTACTTCTTTCTTCTTTCCCCGATATGCTACGCCCCCGAACTCCGGGCCCCGAGCTAATAAATCTCCTTTTCCGGAGCTTGGAGCGTCCTTGTTCTTTTCAAGTCTAATATGCTCTTCCCCCTACGAGGTCCATACTCCGATAACCTTCGAGTATCCGTCTTCTACCACGACTACGCCCTTCACGATCGTCTTAGCGATGAGTTCCTTCATCACAGTTTAACTTATTTTTCCTTGCCTGGTTAGTTGCATCCATCTATGCGCTGTAGTTCTCTCTAGTGTTCCACCATTTCGTATTTATGAAATCCTTACAAATATACTCTCTCTTTCTTTCTTTTCCTTTCCATTTATGTCTATATCATCATTTTTTTGTCAATATCTCCATACCCTTCCATCTACTACTAGTCCTTTCGCCCGTTTGGCTCACTTACTCCATAATTCTTCTTTGGTTGCGTTGCCGTGCATCCAAGTTTTTCGAGTGTCACGCTCGCTTCTTAGCACGGAATTTACTATTTACATTATCTCCATCCTCGTTCATCGAGCCTTCATCCTTTTTGATGCCACGGCCAGGAGTGTCCTTCAACGCACGTTCCTTACATTTCACTCTATTTCCTCTATAATTGAATCTCTCGGTCTTTACGTGAATTAACCCGCTCATATCGTAATCTTCTAATCATATGTGTCGCCCCCATCATCCTCGTTCTGCTCTCGGTGATTGATGGCTTTCTCACCGCCAACTCGTTAAAATATCCTTTTCTTACTCCTATGGTTAAAGATTTCAGGTTAGTTTACTCCTAAATGCTCTCATCTTCCTTCGACCAGCCATTAGTATACCTTCCTACTTTCACCCTTAACCTTTCGAGTTCCTTCCTCCTCGAGTGCCATTCTTCTTTTTGTTATTTATAGTATCGGCTCCAAGTTCGTGAATTATTCTTTTAAACGTGCATATCCGTTCTATTCTTAAGTCATCTTTTCGGGAAAGCTTCTCTATGTATCCAGTGTTCATATCAATATGACTACACATTTATCCCTTTATATATACCTTCGAGAGTCGAAAATCTCTTAGCATCGTTGTAAGTGCCCGATCCTTCTTTCTCTTACTTCACATTTCTAGTTGTGGTCACTATCTTTCCCACCCCTTTACCAATATTAGTTCTCCTAATCATGTATGTACATTTCTTGTCCGTGCTACCGTACCTTTATTCTTTCTGATACATACCTACTTTCAAATTTTGTCAAATAGTCCACTTGCCTTGTCCATCGTCTGTCTGAAGCTTTACCACCCTCATTTCTTACTTTTTTTTTTTTTAGACATTCTAGTCATTGCTTTATATATATACTCTTCCCTCCTTTCCACGACGTTATTGCATTAGGACTTTGGCTAACTCTTAACTCGTAGTAAAAATAGCCCAACTTACACTTCGTAACGATTTTTGCCACTCTGAACTTCGTTACCTTATTCGATTACCGCCTTCCATATACCGCAATGTCGGTTGCTAGATACACATACCCAATAGTACAACCCCATATGAGATATCACACGCATACGCATATATATTCTAACACCCGTTCACAAAGTATTTCCAAACGCTATTTAAACTCGTCCTAGTTCTTGTGCGTTTACGCACCTTCTTTTTCTTTTGCCGATCTAGGCCCGGCTCTTCATGATTCTTTTTTAGAGTTTCCAACCACCGCATACTCTATTCCCCTTAGGCTACTCTAATTTTCCATCCGCCACTATGTCCGACTTTTTAGATTTTAATGCAAGCTTCAGCAGGTCACCCATCTTAAGATTTCTCTCACCCCAAGACGCTTAACCTTGAAAACTCCGATTTAAATCCGTGCGTTAGTGCGGTTTTGAGCGCGCACACTTCTATCGCACGACCTTCATCAAATCATCTGCAGCAAGTTAAGGTCATTGAGATTCCAAAACATTCTCATGTGCGTCTCCCCTCGGATTAGAAAAAATCTATTCTTCTCGACTACACAAATATTATTTTACCCCGATATTCACTTTCCTACTCGTATGTATGACTACCTTTCGTCCCAAATTTTAAAGATTCCCTAACGGTGGCGAAAAACACCTTCGATCGCCGTTACTTATAAATACTTGCTTTATCGACACTTTAGATTCTCGCCAGCCGCCCTAACCAAAATAATCTCTGAAATGCAATACGTAAAGTTCGATTAAAGTCTCATATACCCGTAGTCGCACCCGTCCTTAATCCGACCCTAGGCTATAAAGCGAAGCGTGTTCTTCGTAATTTTTCGATCACATCCACACCATCCGCTCGTCCGGCCTTCATCATCTCTTCCTCCCGGGTCTTAGGCATGGACAATCGAAAGCACTCACTTTTTAAGGCCACCGAGGTGAAAGGGGGGAAAAATCCCCGCACCCCCCGGGGGGTGGGGCCCAGCAAAAACTGCCAAGGGGGCGGGGACGGGCCCCAGGGTTTTCCTCCTCCCTTCCCCCACCCAAAACCTCGGGACCCATCCGATCCTTGTCCCCGAGGTCCCCCCTCCGTGGGCTCCGGGGGGAATTGGTTTTTGGGGCCTCCCGAGGGCCCCCCGAAAAAACCGGTTTTTCCGCCGGTTTCCCCGGGGCCGGGTCCTGGGTTCCCGCCCGGGGCCTTTAAGCACTCCCCCGGACCAGGCCCCATTTTCTTCCATATTTCGTCGCCCCCCCTTACCCACCGGGGAAAAGGGGAGAAACCATCTCTCCCGAAATCCGGCTAAACGCACGATCTAAGAAGGAAAGGTCCCAAGATTTTCCAAATACCCCCGGACCCCCCCTGTTTATAAAATGTGGCCCCCACCCCCCCCAAAAAAGGGCTCTACCCCCAAACCCCCGAAAAAAAACCCCGGGGGCGAAAGGTTTGTACCACTTTTGTCCCCGACCCAAACCGAGAGCCCTGGCGAAGCCCCCAAACCCTAAAACCCGGCCGCACCCCCGGCTTTTGGGTTCCTTCTCCCGATTAACCCGGGGCCCCCTTCAATCCCTTAACGACCAGCCTTTTTTCCAAACAATCAACACAAAAAAAAAACACCCCCTCTTTTGAGAACTCACCGGGCCAAAGCTACATATAAACATAAATAGAGAGTAACAGCCGCGGAAATTAGGGCCCCTATTATAACGTACAACAACGGAAATGCGGAAAAAGGCCCCAAACATCACGGCCACATAACACGTACGGAAACCCCATGGAGCTCTGAGGAGCGCAGAAAGAGACAGGACAAGCCCTTGTCACGCCCGCTATCAAAAGAGCATACCAAGGGCGGTCGCTCGGTCCAAACCGAGCTCGGCGGCCGAGGCGGAAGAAGATCCACCGGTCCGGCTCACTCGGTGGCTACCCGAGATCTCGCGGCGTGAGCACCGAGTCCGTAAAAGAGGAGACGATCGATGCGAGTAATGTACCGAGTATGTAAGGCATGAATGCATAACATGATAATATGTACGAATATGAACAACGGCGTAATAAGGAAATATGGAAGATATAAGAAAAAAGGTATGGCTATCAGAATCGCCTCTTAGGCGGAATCCTGCATGCTCGGCATTTTCAAAACATATCACCCATACATGGTACATAAAGCGGCCCGAATCAAATAACATCATTAGCCCGCGTCCGGCCTCCCGCGTCGGTAGTGGTATTCTCACGCCGCCCGCTGGTGGTGCTTGCCCATGCCATATGTATACGGCCATATCGACATCATAAGCCGGCCCACTACGCCCGCCGTAGTGGTCTTTGCCCGCCGTATAGGCACGATGTAATCATCCATAAATGCCCCCGCCCACCACGCCCTCACATGGTTGGTGCTTTTGCTCGGCCGTATACGCGGTAATCATCACAACATAAGCATGCATAAGAGCCCAATCAAAAGCTATAACTCCGTCTAGGCCGACGTAAGGTCAGAACCTCACAATGTATTACGGAATAATCATGATCGTCGTGTCCCACTTGAAGGGATAGCATTATAATGCGAGACTATCAATGAAGAATAACATGAGGAAAACACAGAGCAAGATCATAAATATCATAAAAGATCAATTCGTACACTTTGGAGCTTTTTAGAAATGAAAGTAATCATCGATGAATAAAATTAAGAAAATTGAGAAATAGCTCAACATTCTCAAATTACCATTGATCTCATAACCGAGACTTTTAAACATAAAATCATCATTATCATAATCATCATAGAGATGTGCTCATCTTTGACATCACCGCTATCAGAAACGCATGTCCATTACGTTGTTGTCATAAGAGCTTCCCGAGAATCATAAATCTCCGGTTTGGAAAATGCGACATTTTGGAAACATTTATGGATTAATCAGGAAAGGAGTCATGCCTTGTATCATGAACTTAACGTTTAGAAACAAGAGGTTATGGAAACTGTTTATGGAATCCAAACAGGAATCATGCCTTTGAAAGAAAGGGACGAGCCTTAACATACCTGCGCGGCCTCCTATTTTCTATGCTTATCCGTCCGTACTCGCAAATCTACATTTGAGAGAATTCACACTATCGTTAGACTCATCGTTGCATACGTGTACTAAACTTTCAATTTAAACTACTTTATATTCGCCGAAATGGAAAAGATCTCCCCTATTTATATGCCTGGCTAAATTATAATCCAAAGAACCAACAACACAACAACAATACCAACGTCGACAACATCATTATCATTTTCCAACATATTCCATAAAATATCCCACACAATGCTTTCCATTTCTCAACCAACCATAACAACATCCATAATACCACAATAAAAAAATTATATTCAATTTTAATTCAAATTAATCCAAAATTCTCTTTCAAAACCACCTCGTGTCATCAACTTCAATTCAACTCTTTATGATTTTCTCTTGCTGATTCTTTTCTCTAAGAATTGCTAAACCTTTACATCATCTTAATCATGTAAATAATAGGAAGAACATACCTTATTGTGAAAGAACTTTGACTCTATTCACCTTTCCAATTTCAATTTCATCACCACGCCGATACAGAAACAAAAACAATTATCTTCCATAAATTTTTTCCTCGAGGTTTGATCTCTTAATTTATACGGAAAGGTTTTGGAATATTATGGAAGGTTAGGAAGGATTATGGAGAATTACGAGTGTTATAGAAGATGATGGAATGTTATATAAATTATAGAACTCTCAAGAAGTGTGGGAGGCGAGAAAATGATGAAAAATAATGGGTTAGAGGGGTATTTATAGGTGTGGTTCGGGTCGGATCTTTGTAGCAGTGTTTTTCTGCTCCGTCTACCTAACTTGTAACGTACATAACTCCCTGCTCCAATGTTGGATTGATGAACGGTTTATTGCGTTGGAAACTAGAATCGATGAAATTTATTTTAGGCTTTTGAAATACCTTAAAACTCCTCATATACACGGAGATATACGCCTCCAAATTTACCCAAAATTCTATCCAGAATTCCGCCAACTTTCTTTTTTCAAATTTTCGACAAACTTATTTTCTTCGCATTGCTTGGTCCCGGAATCTTCTAAAAATATCCATACATGATAATTATCATTAATCATACTTGATAATGGTCATGTCCTTTGGTTTCAATGTTGTCCTTCCTGATTCGACTTACGAGAGATCGTAACTCATCCTTTACCTTATTGTTACGAACTTCTCGGCTTGCACCTTCCAAAACTTCACGGGACGTCTCCGACATACTCCATTAATATGGTGAAGTACGTGGCATGCTCATGCTCTGAAAATGCGAGGTGTAACATTTCGAGTCCAGAAAATCGAAGATGCGACAGCACCGGCAACAGAATCAACTTTAGATAGGAGAAACTAATCCATTTCTGATGCAGGTCCCAAGACGTCGGAAGACGATCCTTTTTCTAAATTTGCTTCATGTGCAGGAAATGGTTCGCCAAAAGAAGATCAAGACCACTGCTGAGATCAGGCTTTCAGAAAAAATATCCAGCCACGAGGGCTATAAGGTTTTGAATGCCGAGGGCAAATATCTAGCCACGAGGGCTATGAAAGATCTGAATGCCATAAGGGCAAAATATCTAGCCACAAGGGCTATAAAAGATCGGAATGCCATAAGGGCTAAATATCTAGCCACAAGGGCTATAAAAGGACCTGAATGCCACGAGAGAACACACCTGGCCATAAGGGACCACAAAGAACAAAAGGCCATGATGGCAAAAAATCACTGGCCAATGGGGTCGTAGTAAAACAACACGGCATACCTGACCAAGAGGGTCATAGCGGGCATAAAGGATGAAAGAAAGACGACTTAGTCAAAAGAGCCATATTTGTCATTTGCATCACTTCTTCTTATTTGCCAAGAGGGCCATTGCATATCTATTTTCCTGCTGCCGAGAAGGCCATCACTTCTTCTTATTTGCCAAGAGGGCCATTGCATATCTATTTTCCTACTGTTGAGAGGGCCATCACTTCTTTTATTTGCTAAGAGGGCCACTGCATATCTATTTTCCTGCTGCCAAGAGAGCCATTCATACAAACATGCTAAGAGAGCCATTCATACAAACATGCCAAGAGGGCCATTCATACAAACATGCCGAGAGGGCCACTCATTTCAATTGCCAAAAAGGGCCATGCATACAAGCTACCAGATATAGCAAGACGACACAGTGATGTAAAACTAGTCAAGAGACCATAGTATTCGCTCAAGAAAGACAAAGCGATGTAAAACAAGTTGAGAAACCACAGTATTCGCTCACAAAAGACAGAGCGATGTAAACCTGGTCAAGAGACCGCAGTATTCACTTGAGAAGATATGGCGATGTAAATCCGGTCAGATGACCACAATATTCGTCATCCAAAAATCAACGTTACTCAGCAGATGGAAGTAGAATTATAGCCACCAAACAGAGCGGGTTGATCAAATCAAGTCCAGACAGATTGCAGAGCAAACGTGGAACTTTTTCTTACGCAGCCAGTCGAGATAAGGTGCCCATGAGAGTCAAGCTCTCCGCCAGGACTTGGAAGATCACTCCTCACTATGCTCAACCACAAAAGAATTCCTATTTACTTATGTGCTTTGTTTGTTTTTATTATTCCGCCACCAGTCGGACACACAATGGCACACACAAAGGCATTCTCACATAAGGGATACCCTTTTCCTCCGATAGAGTCAAACTACAAGTGACTTGATTCCCAAAAACTAGGGATACGTAGGCAGACTCAATACCAGAGAGTCAGTCGCACTCCAACCAATCACTCTGGATTTCCCAGTTTGAAAACCCAAAAAACTGAGGTTTCTTTAAATTTTTATTTAGAAGTCATAATCGAGTCGAACTACAAACGGCTTGAATTCTCATGAAACCTGAGATATGTAGGAAACCCAGAAATCAGGGTCCGGCCATATATTTTGAAAATTGCATAAAATGAGAGGTAATATAAGTTGGGTCAGTAAAAAATAAGGGTTAGTCAAATTTCGTTGCTCAGGGATGGTCCCGCCATCCTCGAACACCGAAGGAGTAGTTGTTGATACCTAATTTTTGACCTCCCTTAATTTGTTTTAATTACCCATGGTCCTTGAATATTAAACGAAGTGAAATATGTATTTTTAGAAGTCAAAATGATTTTATAAAACTATTTGGATAATAATTTACCATTATTATTTGGTAAGATAATTTCTATAATGTCATAAATCATTTGGAAATTAACTTGCAACAATTATGATACATTGATTAAATTTAATCAAGGAAATAGTTCGAAATAATTATTTAATTATCAGAGACTAATAAGAAAATATTTTACTCTATTTAATGCAAGGAATCTGGTTAATTAAATAAAATAATTATTTTACCCCTCAATTCTTGTTTAATCGATTTATTAGAGTTTATCATAATTAAAATTGAGTGCTTAATTGTGGTTTATTCTGTAAATTACCCATTAAATGATTATAATTGATATAATCAATTAATAGTCCAATTATGGCCCAATTGAAATCAATTTCCTTAATTGAGGTCATTATTGCAAATTAGCCTTTTTTGTTATTTAGTTTAATTGTAACCTTGTATGAAAGGGCCAAAATCATTGGTCTGAGTAATTAAGGTAATTTTGCAAATATTGGCTAATTGGACCAAATAAGACCATAAGTAAAATAACGTGGTCTAAAATTAAGCCAATTAAGGCCATTGTTTGCAAGATCAGATTTAGTTGCTTAATTAACCTATTTAATCATGATTAAGAGTCTAAACTAGTTAGTCTTTTCTTCATTATGGTTATTTATTAAAAACAAGAGTCAAATCTAGCATATATAGACATGTATATGGATATAAATGTAATATACATGTATATCACATGTATACACATATATATCAGTCTAGCCCTTATTTCCCTTTAAAAATCGGACCAGGCCCAGTCCAAATAAGACTTGACCCCGCCCATTTCCATTATTAAGGAGGGGTAATGTCACGACCCAGCCCCGTGGGCCGTGACTGGTGTCCTACTTGGACACCCATACGTACCTACATAACCGATCCGATATACCAAATAGCCGATGCGTTTAACATATTTAAATCCATACAGATACCCGGTGCATCGCTTGAACATACATATGCATATATACATACTGAAACCTGTACAGAAGCCGTTAGGGCTATTATAGCAGACAAAGTCGCAAACTCGCACATACTTACCGAACAGTGACAACCCGTATCCCACGTACATGTCTACGGCCTCTAACATACGAACGGAAGATCGAAGACGGGACGGGGCCCGTCGTACCCAAATGATCATATATATACGGAACATAGATACAACGGAAAATATATACCAAAAGTATCGGCCGGATCAAAGGGAGCTCTCAACAGCACGGAGCCGATGACCTAAGGCGGCGTATCACGCGCGCGCGTGCGCGCGCGCGGGCATGTAACACGGCCCCAGAAGCAAGGGGGGTCGATGAAGATGTACCGAGTATGTAAAGCGGCGCTTATAACATACATAATTGAAATAATCGAGTCGAGATATGTAAAATTGTGTGAGACGGAAATGCGAGAAATAAAGCGGACAAAATCGGATTCGTAGCGAGTCAGGACTTACGAGAATGTACGGACGAGTATTGCATCATAGGCGGAGTCGGACTTACGGACGTACAAATAGAATCTTATTATGTCGGTTAGGAATTTCGGTGACGGAGGCACAATGCGGTCGAGGAGATACGAGTGTGATGTACAGACTTTCGGACAAAACCGGATCTCAAATATATCCCGAGACGAATCGGTCGAATCGTGTTTCCGGAAGAAGAGGTGACGTACGCAGTCATATTCCAAATCGGACATACGAGAATCGTAACCGACAGAATCATGCATACGCAGTCATAATCATATGCGTACGGACATATCGAAATCGGATCTCAATCACGTACGGACATGCATCCCGCCGCCAATAAAGGGACGCGGTATGAACCCGGACCTCGTAGTACGGGACGCGGGGGTGGACGAACGCAGAATCGGATCAAATGCCATCACGGCCGCCATCCCATAATATCACATAATCGGATCGCATCGGATCATATCGGATACGGACGGATCCCGCCCGCACAATCGAGGGACGCGGTGAACAATGCGGTGGAAGTGCACGAATTACGAACTGCCTGGCCGGGCGCGGTGGAAGGAAGCATTGAGACGTCCCGCGAACGTATCCATGAGAAACCATATACATACGGACCGACATACGTACTTAATGTAACCGAAATAGTTCGGTAAATGGGTCAAATCAAAGTAGTCGGATTATGTCGAGAGCGAGTATCTTAATCGTTTCAGATGTCAGAATAATATCAAGGTTCAGAAAGATAGTCATAATGCTTATTAGTCAGCGGACGGAAACATAATTAAGAATTACTTATGAAGAACGGACGGAAATAGTTCAGTTTGAGCCATACCGGGAATATCAGGGTTTTGTGGGCCCACCTCGGACCCGACCATAGTAGAATACGTAAATTACGGATAATAAACCTTAGGGAGTCGTCCATAACCATCCTAGAGTGTCTCGACTCCCTTTATGGAAGTTGCATACTTATAGGTCAATTTAGAGAAAAATTTGTTCAATCTTACTGAAGGACTTTTCACTAATTTCAATCTCAAATCGTGGGAAGCAGAAGTGTCATCGAGGCTCGCTGTCAGGCCTGTTAGACTCAGAACATGCCAAAGAAAGATAGGGAAGGCTTTACATACCTGGATTGCGTCTTGCGCTCGTCAAATCTCAATTCCCGTTTCGTCCAAAAACTGCAAATGGTCATCTTTACCAGTTACTATTCATGAAAGTTAACATTTTGATCTTTGGCTATACTTGGCTACCGAAATTTCGGCAGCACTTCCCCTATGAATCCAACACCCCCGAGACGTAGCTCGGCTTAATATATCAACAACAACAACCCAACAATCCAACAACAACAACAAGTATTACAAAATACGCAATATGGCACAATTAGCCATTTTTCCAACATAACACAATAATTTCAGTTCTAACTTCACACTTTCAATCCAACATTGACATTTTCATATTCATCAACCCAACAAGATCACTTCGGAAGCATGCCATATCATTTTACGAAATATTCACAAAATATACAAAATATACAAATCTTCCACCAATTTCATAATCCATTCAAAACCTCCAAATTTCAACATAAATATTCACGACATATTTTTATCCTTCAATTTCATTTACAACAATCACCATATACATCTTACAACTTCATTCTTCTCAATTACATAATCTATAATAAAATCATATACTTTCCGACAACAACTTAACGACAAATTTTTCATATTAACTTAAACCATTATTCTTCCATCCTCATCACACGATTTCAACAACACAATTGACCTACTAAATAACTTAATTCAATTTCATTTCATGCCCAAACTCCACACGGCCACATTTCATTTTTTTCCAACTTCAACCAAATTCTTTTAACTTTCATTTACAAGATGAATTCCTTCATAAACACAACTAGAATACAACATGAAATCCAACACATCTCACTTATATAACCATGCACACACACACGGCCATACCTACACACACATACACGGCCTACACACTCTTCACACACATGCACACCACAATCCCATAATCTTCATCCAATTCCAATCGTTATAACATACAAATTCATTTCATAACACAAAAGCATAAAAATCTTACCTTCTCCAATAATTTCTTCTTTCCAAAAGAGACACCTTCTTGCCAAGATAATTATGCCAACTTGGAGAGGAACTTGAGCTTAGTAGTAATTCCAAGAGAGATGAATTTTTGAACCAAAGAATTTAACTCCAAGAATTTTTTTCTTCTTTTCTTTTCTTTCTTTCTCTCTAGCCGTGCTCTCTTCTCTCTTTTTTCTTGATTTTTCTTTTGTTTTCTTGAACATTCTATGGCTAAGGATCATCTTTATAATTAATTTGCATATGCAAAAATTAATTAAACTTGGGTTGGGCCTTGGCTTGTAGCCGGCCACCCTCCAAAAATTGGGCCTCAATTTCCTTATTTTCTTTGAGCCCAATAAGTCATGAATCTTAATTTGTAATTTCCGAAACAAATTTCCAAAATTCCAAATTTGCCCTTAGGCCTTCCCCGGTGTTTCCGCATTCAAATTTCCATAACCGGCGTACACATGTTAAACAAATTTCCAAACATAACCTTATTCCTTGTAAGTCAAGGTTACTTCCAAACTTTCGAATACGCAAAAATGCCGGATGTAACAGGTAACACCCCATAACCCTTTCTCATTTTCATCCAAACACCCCTATCTCCCTTTTCCCTTTCCTCTCCTCAAAACCCTAAGCCGCCTTACCTCTCTCTTCTCTCCTGCGTCATAATCTTACCAAAAATTCCATCGGAACAGTATGTTTTTGCTTTCTGCAGACTTTGCTCATCCTTTTAGGGTAGAACAATTAATGTTCTACCCACTCCCTCACCAAACGCTGTCGTTGAATCACCAAATAGGTGAGGTTGCCCCTCTTTCCATGTTTTTTCTGCATTTGCAATGGTCATGGACTGATTCCTCTTAATTACATTTGTTGTATTGTGATTTTGAATTCACAAATCCTATTGGTCCATGAAGGAACCAACAGATTGATTTCAATTAAGTTCAAATCCGGCTCTTTAATTGTTTTGTGTTTGTTTCCTGGCCATTGGATGTGGTTGTGAGAGAAGCAAATCTCAATTTTGCTATACTCCCACATCGTTGAGGAGCTAGGGTTTTGAGAATTAGGGGTTCAATATAAAGAACCCCATTCTCCTGAAAAAAAGGAGATTGGAGCATATTAAAGTTTGAATATACTCATAAAACTCGAAATACTTAAGGTTTCAAAACATTTGAGATCTTTAACTTTTCTGAGTTAAGTAAAATTTTGAAAGCTTGTTTTGTCTTATTTTTTTTTCCCGGGTTTGTGTGTGGTACGAGGTTGTGGTTAAGGAGCAAGAAGTATCTCCAAATCCATTCTCAACAGGGCTGTGCTAATACAATGTCAAATTTTATCCTCACTATTTTTTTTCCTGTTGTTTGTTTTATTTACATGCTTAAGCTATGTAGTTAAGTGTTAATTAGCTTATGTCTATGCTTTTTTCAGTGTTCATGTCTGCTTAGTTTAGTTTAGTTCTATTATGAAGTTTATTTATTCAAGTATGTGGTTAATCCCTGTTAATGTTCCTGTTAGTGTTGAGATTTGTTCAAGTTTTCTTTAGCCTCATTATGAAATGTAGTTTACTATTATGCTCATACATTTATGGTTTGCCTAGGTCTGTACTAGTCTATTTGTTCATATAGGTTAGTATGAATGTGGTTTGGTTTGTTATGTTTAATACAACACAGTTTAATATTGGTATATTGTTATTATGGTCCTTGTTTGATCATGTCTAAAGTGCTTACTTGGTTTCACCTTAACTGGTTCACAGTTCTATCAACCTGCCCTGATCCTATTTAAATTAGTCAAATTAGATTAGGAGTTTATGCTTCCTTTTTTATCATGCCTAAGTGTTTACTTGGTTTCATATCAGATGGTTTGCAGATCTGTTGGTCATGATTCTCACTTGCTTATCTAAGATGAGTTAATTCATAACCATGTTGATCATGTTTGGGCTATTGAAAATTCTTAGGAACCAGTTGTCTCATGATTTTGTTAATCATACTTATACACTTAACTATTTGCTTGAGGTTTGATTGCCCATGTTGGCCTATTTTTGCTTGATAAAATCTGGATCTGAAATTGATTTAATATAGTCTATGAATTAGCAACAGCTTAAACCATGTCAATCAGTTTAAGTCTGTAATTTTGCGTAAGAGGTTTTGTACACATCTCATTTGATTAACTGTAAGCCTTAGTTTATCAATTATATTTCCTGTGTGTTGGTCTAAACTGATCCTTCTTTTTTTTAAATTTTTTTTTTTAAATATCCTAGTCACACTACATAAACCAAGTAGCACATATTTTCTTGAAACCTGGTTTGCCTAAAGTATAAAGATGATAACCTGTCTTGCCTTGTTTAATATTGGTGTTGAAGTTTTGCTTTCACTTGGGGTCTACCATAATGTCTATGCTCCCTCCTATTTGAAACTTGTCATGTAACACCATTTTGAGATGGTTGTTTGACTGTGCAAATTGACAGTCCACCGACTATTCGACGGTCCATCAATATGGGCATCGAGTTGCCCAATTGCCACACTCAGTTTCTTTTGATTCGTTCAGCCTCCAATCTTCCTGATACTTGCTGGACATAACTTAAACTCCCATATACGTAGAATAATCACGTAGAATCTCTTATGACCTTGATAAAAATTTCACTTTCTAACTCCATGTCAGCTATCTTACTGAGAAACTCAACGTGTAAAATATGGGGTGTAACATCTTCCCCCCTAGGAACATTCGTCTTCGAATGTTAAATTCTTAGGGGTTTTTCAGAAATTTCGACAGAGTCTCCCTTGTGACTATACCACTACCATCCTGTCACAACAACTCAAAGTATGCAACGCCTAACAGGTGCTGTTTGAGCCGGGTATACGAGGTATGTTCATTATTTTTGTACTGCCAATAATGTTGGGAGCCCTGTGAGGCTGTGATACGATGCGATATGTATATATATATGTTGGCCCTGTGAGGCATTGTTGGTATTTCCTGTATACAGGTTTTGAGATAGTAATAGTTACAGAGGAAATTCTGTCGAAATTTTTCCAGGAATAAAGTGAAAATGAGATTTAGGTTTGTGATATGTCTGGAAACGAGGTCGTGCCAATAGTAATGGAAAAAAAAATTGGACTGAGTTACGAGCGCGGCCGACCTCGAGAAAGGAGTTAATTGCGAAATTGGGGATAACGATAACTAGAAGCTCGATATCGACACAGTGAAAAGAATTTGGGAAAACACTTGTAGCCCTAAAAGGCGATCCAATAAGGGGCTGGTAAGTCGTGATGGAGTGGTATTTAAGGTGCCGACCGAATGGACAAGTAGGGACGAATTACGACGAGCTTATAGTTAAAGGGAGTAATAGGATGATTAAGACAAGAGTACAGAGGGAAGGAATTGCGATGTATATGAATGTATTGATAAGACATCTTGTGAGATATTAAGGATAAAGTGGATCAGAAAGAGTAAAGGCTTAAGAAGTGTTATGTTATAGGATTGATTGCGAATAAGGGACAATGTGAGTATAATGAAGGTGTTGTGAAAATAAGTAAAGTCTAGTGAGAAAGTGGCCAAGGTTGTGATGTGATCTATGTAGCTAAAATACAAAGGCAAGTGTGAAACGAGAAAAACAAGCTATGGAATGAATACGGAAGGGTTTGAGTTAGAGATTAAGAGACGACACGAGATAATGTGCCTAGAATGTTACAAGTCGAGTAAAGGGAATTACAAGAAGGAAAAGTTTAAGTCGAGATTCTTAAGACCCTATATTTTATTAGTTGAACATTCGAGGACGAATGTTCTAAAGGGGGAAAGGATGTTATACCCCGTACTTTGTACGTTGGAATATTCTAAGTTGGTTGCGACAAGTTATGGACAAGACTTTTAATTTTCGATTTTGTTGATTTTAATGCATAAGTTGCATATTCATCTTTTTATTGGTATGGAGTGTTAAGGGTAAACTTGGAATAAGGAAGATTTGGGGTTAAAAGTGAATTAAGGAAAGTTAAGCATTTCATGAAAATTAAGGGATAGAAGTGAAATTTTGGAAACTTATTAATTCATGAAAATGGCCATATGTGGCCATGTGTGTGTGTGGGCCATGTGTATGAATTATATATGGAGAGAAAGATGATTAATTAAATCATCTTCCTCATATTTTAGCTCCTAGAATGTTCAAGAAAGTTGAAGAACTTTGGAGAGCAAAAAAGGGGGCAACATATTCGGCCATGGTGGCTGAATTCAAGCCCATGGAAATTGATCTCAAAAAAATTATTTCTTCTAGGTTTTCAACTCATTGGAAGGTCCTAAACAACATGGAGTTGTTGTTGAAGCAAGCAAAGTGTTTGTTCTTGAAGTTTTCATCCTAGCCGAAGTGAAGAACAAGTGAGGAAGGTACGGTTCAATCTTATTTTTCATGTCTTATGGATGGTTTGTGCATGTTGTGGAATGTGGAAATGAAGGAAGTTCATGGAAATATGAATGTTGAAGTGTGGCCGTATGTATTGTGTTGTGGCCGTGTGTGGGTGTTGTTGTGTAGGAGTGATGAACTAATTGTATTTAGCATGTTTGGGTGTTGTGTAGTGTGTGGAAATGGATGAAAAATCATGGAATTTGTGTTTTGAAGGGCTGGCCGAAAATGGACTGTTTTGTATGTCAAAGAATAAACTAATTTTATTTAGTATTTTGGTTGTTGTGTGTTATGGATTCTACGATGCTAATGAGAGTTTAATGACTCAAGTTGAGGTTGTAATTGTCACGGGTTGTTTTTAGAAGCTTATGGAATTTTAATGTAGTTTCTATAATTATGGAAATAATGTTGGGAACGTGTGGATTATTGGAGTGGTGTATGAATTTGGAAGAAAGAAATGTATTGTTGTTGTTCTTATGGCATTTGGAAGTTTCGGGTTTCATTATGTAGTGAATGAAATTTGATTTGGCTATTTTGTAGATTGTTGGAAGCATTCTTGAATTTTGTTTAAATGGTTTGGATTAGTACTTGAACTTGTGATCGTTGATATTAATGTGAATATATGAAGTTGAATTGAATATGCATGAATGTTGTCGAATTATGTAGAATGGAGTCATTAATGTTAGAATGCGTTTGGAATTGATTATTGATGTTGTTGGAATGGTTGTTGGTGTTGTTGTTGACAATATTGGCCGAGTTGAATTCTCGGGGTTGTTGAACTTATAGGGGAAATGCTGCCCAAATTTTTGGTAAATAAAGTGATGGCTTGGGATCGGATCCTTAAGTACTTGAAGCTAATGTTTGGTGTCTAATGACCTTATTATAGATTTTGAGAAGCCGAGACTTGAGTTTGGATTAGCTTATGAAGCAATCATGGTATGTAAAGCTTACCTTTCCTTGTTTTGGCATGTCTTAGATATGGCTAAGCTATGATACGTTATGAGCTTCGGGGGTAATTCCATTCTTGAAGTCCGAGCACATTTACGATGCTTATTTCTTTCGATGTTGGTATCCTTATATGGTCAAGCATATGCTTACATGACTTTGTATGATTAGTTTTCAAATGTTGCAAAAAAAAGTTTTTTTTTAAAAAAAGTTGTAACTACGAACGTCCGTAACTTTCACGATAGTATTTAACCGGATGGCTTTGATATGCTCGGAAATGATTCTATGACGTATAATGACTATGATTTCCATAGGCGGGCCCGGATTGGGTTGACGCTTGTCCGTGGGTCCCGCGACTTTTCTTTGTGTAGTACTAACGACTTTTTGAAAAGAACTTAATACGACTATCTTTCCAACCCCCAAGTATGATTACTTATTTATCTGTTGAGTCTGAAATAAGGATTTTTATGTATGTGATTTTGATACGTAACTACGGTTTCGGTTCGGTTTGATATGTCCGAGTGACGTTCGGAAGGAAATACGATTTGACTACCGTTTCGGCCCGTAAATGATGGTTCGTTTCGAATAACCTATTAAGTCTTTGTAAATGTTTTAAATCGTATTTGGTTACTTGTGATTCGCTTTCGTGCATTCCGTTGTTACATTTTTCGCCGAGTCCCGGCGTATGTGATATTGTCCGCTGGATGACGGACCGCGGGTCGTGACATGACCGCTGGACTTTCTGGCCGCGGGTATGTTTATCTATGATATTGTCCGCCGGATACTTGACCGCGGGTAACAGGACATGACCGGATTAACGGTCGCGGTATGTGTATATGTATATTCGCTCGATTCTTGGCCGCGGTATGTGTATATGTGAAAATGCGCCGAGTTCTTGGCGCAGTATGTGTATGTGATATTATTGCATTGGGTTTTTAGTAGCGGTACGTGTATGTGTGATATGATATGTGATAATGTGATGAGATGATCTTATTTGTCGAGTCCCTCACCTGGGGGGCGGGACGCGATACGTGTGCGTATGATATGTGATTTTGACGATCCGGATTATGATCGGTCTGGTTAATGTCGCCTCATATGACGGGTTTGATTTCGTATATACAGACGAGAAATGTTTTCCGCAGAAAGCGAAGCGTTTTGGCATTTTGATTATCATATTTGTCTTCCGTACCTCTTAAGTATGATTTGTATGTCGAGATGTAAGCACTTTGGTGATCGCTATCGTGCTCACTTTACCGTACTCCTTACTTCGGTTATAACTTCGATTGCCGTACTGCACTTTGCGTACCTAGGACGTATTTCGTCCGACCCCGCTTTTCTTCGAAGGTACGTTTGGGCCGCGTGTACCCCGCAAGTAGATGGTGTTAGTAGGAGATGTTCCCGGATTGGCGAGCTCCGTTTCTCGGAGTGCTACCGAGTCGAGTGCTTTTGTACAGTATCCTGAGTTAAGTTAGAGACTTTGCGAGGACAAGGTCGTGTGTGTGAGATGTCGAGTTTGTGAGCGGTCACAGAAGTCGTGTGTTATTATGCATTATGCTGTGATTTGTTTTGTAATCGGTTATGTAAGCCGATATATCAAGACGCATTATGTTACGTATTCGTTATGACTACGATTTTATTTGATTTTGAAAAAGACGAAAAGTATGATGTTCAAAAAGTTTCCTTACCGCATTTTGACACGTTTTGCGGGCCCAGTATGATTATGTGTATTACGAAAGTCTGCGGGTTCGCTCGGCCCTAGGTAAGGGTCGGGTGCCCATCACACCCTATCGGATTAAGGGTGTGACATAAACAATAGCAATAATGGCCTCACACGACCAGAAATCACAAAAAGAAAGCATTACACACCTGAAGACAATGGTGTCTCTGTCTGAACATCCTATAGGGGTGGAAACAAATGTGGATACTTGAATCTCATATCTTTTTCAGCTTTCCAAGTCATTTCCTCAACAGTCCTGGTCCTTCAAAGGACCTTAACTGATGCTAAATCATTATTTCTCAATCTTCGAACTTGTCTGTCTTGAATGACAATGGGAACCTCTTCATATGATAGTTTCTCGATAACACAAGCATCGTACCGCCAAATTACCGACTCTAGAAGGATCTCCGTGCGCTTATGAACGTTGATACGTGGAAAGACTAGATGGACGATTCCCCTTAGGCAAATCAACCCTAGGGCCCCCCGGCCCCCCCTTTTCGTACAACCCTTTAAAGGGTTTAAAACTTTTTGGAGGGGGCTAATTTTTGCCAAATCTCTGACGCCTT
>NW_026714428.1:0-23467 GCF_029784015.1 Lycium ferocissimum
TTAACGACATGATGATGTACGATTGATATGACGATGTATGTATGGTATGATGATGTATGTGATATGATAAGGCATACGCTATGGTAATGTATATGACATGCTTATGTACATTATAACGTATCCGAAACGTACTCATGATTATACGAGTACACGTTGTATCTCCATCCCATGACTTATAATATGCTTACTATGCTCATTTCATTCCTCGCCTACATACTCAGACAATATTCGCATCGACGTCCTTTCTTTGACGTCGTGTTCATGCCCCTGTGTAGGCCAGAGCATTTCTGCCGATCTATGGGCCAGTAGTCGACGTGTGAGCACTCCATTGTCCGAAGGTGCTATTGATTATTCTTTTGGCACATATATGTATATATCCATGATTGGGCATGGCGGGGTCCTGTCCCGTTCATATGTCTAGTACTCTAGTTGAGGCTCGTAGATACGCATGTATGGGTAGTATGGTCCCATGGTCTCCATGTATATGTATGTGTATGTATGTATTTATTGTTTTGATAGCCGCAAGGGCTTACGTTTATAAAAGTATTTATGTTCAGATGATGATATATTTCTATGATTATGAGCACATAGATAACGGAATGAGTGGTGTTCAGTGGTTAGCCCCGGATGCCCGTCGCGGCCCGTAGTTCGGGTCGTGACATATATACTTAATCAACTAATTAACAAGAACTTAGGGAAGAAATATAATCATATTGTAGACACACATATATGTGTATAAGTGTGGAACGGTAGACTTAGACTTTCAGCAAAAATAAATAAACCAGAACTGAAGGCCCAAAACACAAGAAATTCAAAATACACAAGCCCAGATGCAACAACCATGAAGGGGCAACCCAATTCAGTAATAAGAAATAAAGGAAAGGCCCAAGTATAAAATCAGATGACGAAACAAAGCATTCAGATCATGAACAAAGGGAGCGGGCCCAGTAAGTGGTCACATAGGGAGATTTGGGCCCGTAGTTTAAGCTACAAAAAATACAAGGCTAAATACACAACTTAATTTCAATGATATGAGCGATATACCTTCCTTGTATACATCGCAGTATATACAAGCAATGTATATCTCGTATATCTAGAATATATCAAACATAGCATGTCAATATTTAACTGAAGAAAAAAGTGATGAAGGGATTGATACATACAGAGTCCAAATTCATTTTTCAAAGCAGAGCTCCTTCTCAATCAACTTAGGCATCATTCCAATAAATATAAACAAAGCACAAAAATGGAAAAGCTAAATCTGAGCCCTATTTGAACAAGTAACTATTAACATCTTGAAATCCATGTTTATTAGACTAATTAACTAATGTCATTTACATTTGAAGGGAAATAAGATGTTCTACTTCATGTATCTAACAGGTGTACCTGCTATCACAGCTAACTTGAGTTGAATAAACTAAACAAGAGTGCTTATACTAATAACTAGACCTTATTCTCAGTGAAAACAGCAGCATATAGCTAATATGCTGTCATTTGACCTTTTTTTTATTTATTAAAACAACTAGCACTAGGCATAGTTGTAAATTTTATTAAAAAAGTTCTGTACAGAATTGTAAAGAAAGCAACAAAAAAAAAATGCAAAAGCAAAAAGGTTACAAGGCCAAAAGTGCCTAGAAATCAAAGGTAAAACAGCCTAAGTAGCTATATCTACCTTAATAAATGCATGACCATTTCAAGCTCCTGTATGATTCCATTTCAAATACCTCAAGCTCTCACCAAAAGCTATGTAATCAAATGCCAAAGAAGTATCCTCTTCCAACTTGCAATTGTGCAACATCAGGCTTTTTATGCTAACCAAAGCTATCTATAATCTGAGTCTCCTGAACTTGAATATGAAAATATTTGAATATGACAGTTTATTTGTACTTATCCTCTATCACTAAGAAGATTCTTCCAATGGGCTGAACATGATGTTAATACTACACATTGGATAGAATTTGCTTAGGAACAGACTCAAGAGCAGATAAACTTGATCTTGAAATACCTCTACCTTGATATTCCTGTCAACAATGATCTGCAGCTTTTAGTGTTGCTACATTTGAAATGATGAATTGCATGGTTTAATCTAGCTCCCTTGGAATTATTGTCTTAAATCTGAAGCTTGGCAGGTGCATTTTATCCATGTTTACAAGTCTCCTAGCTACAGTTGGTAAATCAGTAAATAGCTCAATGTTAAGAGTACCTGCAAAATAAAAAACATAGTTAGTTAGAAAAATCGCCAAGTCAAGTTGCCCTCTCTCAAAGACATGTCTAACTTGTATCAGTCCCTTCTTCCTCTATTCTCTAATCTTCTTCACCTCCATACTAATACTCCATGGAACTTCCCATTCCCCTTCTACTATCTTCATTAAACCAAGTGAATCAGTCTCCAAAATTAGTGGTAAATGCTGCTGTGTTACACAAAATATAATGCCATCATGCATTGCTTTTGCTCTCTGCACATAGACAAGTTGTACCGCAACTCGCTAGCGTAGCATGAATGAATCCCCTTCCTTCATGATTTCTCACACAAAATGCAGATGCACTTGGACCAGGATTTCCCCTGGAGGCACTATCACTATTACATTTGAGCCATCCTGCAGGAGGGCTAAATCATTGAATCAGTATGTACTGTATCTGGGGCCTATAATATTCCAAATGTTGTACCAGCTGAGGCCAAGAGTTTGGCAAATTTGTCATCCATGGATATCTAGTTTTGTCCAGTTGGATGAGATTAAGATTAATCTCATATATGACCTTATGCCTAGACATGTTATCACCATGCAAAACTGTGTTTCTTCTTTTCCAAAGTTGCCAAAGTATGATTGCAGTGAGCCGCTTGGTATAATAGTTTCAGCCTTTGAAGAACACTTTGTGTCCCACCATTTCTTAATAGTTTGATTAACTTGAATAAAAGGGCCTTGCACACCGTCGTCACCGAGAACATCTTCCATATATTTGCTAAAAGATATCGAATTGGGCCACAAACATACGTGTTCATGTTTCTTGGTGGGGCTGAGAACAACACCTACGTATAGACACAATAGCTATCCCCATATTTGCAAGTACATCATCAATAGGTAATTTCTGCTTCCACACTCTCCACAAGAAGAAAGCAATCTTGAAAGTCAAACCTTTTGTCCGTAATTGCTTCGTGATACCCAACTTGAGTCACCTCTTTGTCTTACTACTTCCTATGCACTACTACCGTTGTACTTACCACTACTAGTGAGCATCCACCAGCCTTATCCATATTTTCTTCGAGGAGTGTCAATGTGCATCTCCTTTCTTATATGGTCAACAATATCGTCTGGCACAGTTTGTTGTAATGTCTGATAATTCCAAGTCCCATTCTCCATAACATCTGCAACCTCCTGAATACTATCATCCATAGGGAAATTGGCTGGCATAAGCTGGGCAAGAGGACCAAGTTTAGTCCAGTTGTCAAACCAAAAGAAAGGCATCAATTTCTTGGTTCCCACTAGATCTCCCCTTCTATAGCATCTCTAGATTCTAGCATATTCTTCCATAATTGTGAGCCTCCTTTCCATTGAACCCTAGTTGGAATATGTTTCTTACAGTACTTATTCCACATGAATGTTGACCGCAGAGTACCAGAAGTTCTGAATCTCCACCATAGCTTAGTGAATAAAGCTTTTGATACATCAAAAAGGGACCTAAATCCCAATCCTCCCTCCTGTTTAGGAACACGCAAATTCCTCACCAATTTGCCGACCTAGTTGTCTACTTTTGCCTTCTTCCTTATTACTCCAATAAAATCTTGCAAAGATTTTATGCAGTTCATTTAGTGTGTACTTAGTAGGTGCCATTGTAGAAACAGGGTACATTGGCATACTTTGTAAAACACTATTGATAAGAACTGCCTTCCTTCCAAATGATAACAACCTTCCTTTTTAGTTCTGCAGCCTATCTTTCACCCTCTTAATGAGATCATTATAATAAGCTTTCCTTTTTCTAGAGTGGAAGATAGGACAGCCAAGGTATTTGAAGGGAAACATGCCTCTTGTAAAACCAGCCACTTCGCTCAACTTCTTGACATAAATCGCACCGTACCGATGCGATGTAAAAGAAATTTTTCTCTCTATTTATCAATTGACCTGACAACTTTTCATAATCTCTCAAAACATTCATAGTCGGGCTTCCAATGATAATTTATCGGCCTTTATGAAGATGATGGTATCATCTACATAAGCAAGATGATTGAGGTTTGCACTCCATTTAGGCATACTAAAGCACTTATACTGATCATGCTCAAATAAAGAGTTAAGTGCTCTAGACAACACTTGGCCGAAAGTATAAATAGAGTAGGTGACAATGGATCACCTTTGCTTCACACCCTTATGGAGTGGAAAAACCATAAGATTGGCCATTCAACAAAACTAATACCAGCTTATTTGCCAATGCCTCCATATCTCGATCCACAAAATTTTTCGCAAATCCCATTCTTCTCGCACCCTAGTTAAATATAGCCAGACACTCTATCATATGACTTAGCCATATCTAACTTAATTACCACATTTGGCAGTGTTTACTCTCTCTTTTCTAATTTTTGTGACAATTTCTTGAGTAAGCAACACATTCTCAATAATGCTTCTTCCCTTCACAAAACTAGACTGGTTGCTAGAGATCAAACTTGGTAGAATTTTATCCAGTCTTTCATGAACCACTCTTGAAATGACCTTGTTTATGAAGTTACACAAGCTAATTGGTCTGAGATCCCCAAAAGTGTGAACTTCTAATTTCTTAGGGATCAACACCAAATTAGTATGAGTTACTGATTTTGGGAGAGTATGACCTTCATAGAAAGCCTGAACCATTCTGAATACATCCATTCCTACAATGTCCCAACATGAATGAAAGAAAGTTCCTGATAATCCATTAGACCACAAGCACTCCCTCCTTTAAGTTCAAAAACAACATTCTTTACTTCTTCCAGGGATGGAAGTGCACAAAGCAAATCATTGCTTTTAGAAGAGACCATCTGTGGAATATGGTTCAGCATCCCAAAATCTAGATCCCCCTTCTTTTGAGTGAATTGTTGTTGAAAGAAGTTAACTGCTTTTGCTGCAAGCTGCTCCTTATCTTCTATCCACTCAACATCAGAAATTTGAATTCTATTCACCTGTAACCTTTTTCTCCTTCCATTTACTAAATTGTGAAAAAACTCCGGTGTTTCTATCACCTTCGAGAACCAAGTGTAACTTGCTTTTGTCTCCAAAACTCTTTCTCATAATGTAAATACTTCTTTAGTTTAGCTTGAGTAAGCCGCAAGACTATTCTATTTTCTCGCAAGGATCATCTTCAAAAAACTTGTTCCTTAATTCTCACTATATCTTCCCCGATGATAAGTTGTTTGAAGATATCTCCAAATGCCACTACTCCACCTGCGTATAGAGCCCTTTAACTATCTTGATCTTCTCGTTTAAAAACCAAAAAAGGATTGCCAATACTCTTCTCAGACTAATTCAGCCTTACTATGTCCAAGAAGTCTTTATGCTCAGTCCAAAACTTCAAAAACCTGAATGGTTTTATGAAAGTCTAAACTTCCTCACCCAAAGTGATAAGAAGTGAGGCATGATCAGATCCAGTACTTGATAAATGCTCCACTTCAATGTGACCAAACCATTGTTGAAAATGTGAGTTAAAGAAGATTCTGTCCAATCTTTCAACTATACAATCATCCCCAGCCCTGCCATTCCACCATGTAAAAGGACTGCCTTTAAAACCTGTTTCAAATAAATCACATAAGTTGATACAAAAAGCAAAATCCTCATAGTTCTGAGGGACTACGGGGGACTCCACCTATCTTTTCCTCTTCACTCATCACTACATTAAAGTCTCCCCTATGTACCCAAGATAAGTCATAAGACCAGCTAAATGATAAATACTATCCCAAAGTGGCATTATTTCTACTTCATCGCATTTAGCATAGACCAAGGTTGTTATAAGAGATCTATTTTGCTCCAGAAAAAATAGTTTTAAGGTGATCTGCTGTGCAATGTCAGATACAATTTCCACATCTACATTCTCCTCTACAAAAAACCAAATCTTTCCACTACAGTTTGCACCAGCATGATGCATCCCTAACCTCCTTTTGAATTTTTGTATTTGTCTAACATGTTGAAAAGGCTCCATTAAGGCAACTAACATAAACCTGTGATGTCTATGTAGCATTTGAAGTTTGTGAAAAGCTTGTTGTGTCTGCACTGATCTAATAGTCCAAATGAATGTTTTAATCATCATTTAAAACTTTGACTTAGTACAAGTAGATCTCTTTGGCACAACCCCGGTAGGTTGTTGTGGCTCTACACCTAAAGGTTTCTTTCCTTCTATCCTCCGTTTCTTGCCTTTCCTTCCACCTCCGACCTTTGATGTTGGAGAAATATCGCCTTGTTTGCATACCGCTCAAGCTTCGCTTTCCGTACCTCCAAAGGTCATCCTCATTAATGTGACAATTCTCTTTATCCTCCGTATGACCGTTCATATTTCCAGCATATGGGAAACAATATCATGTAATCTCCGTATAGGGGAATCGTCTTCAATAACTATAAAGGCCGAGCCAATGAACTACTAAGAACAATAGCATTTTCAGCAGTTGGTTGAGGTGAATAGAGTCCACCTCCCCCTAGATCATCTATGCCAACACTATCTCCATTCACCACATCACCTCCCATATCCTTTTCCTCATCCACCCTATCCCCCCATTTATTAGAAGGAGAACTAACTTCTAATAAACCATCATGATTTACTACCACCTCCTCTTGGTTACTGTGAACTCCGTCCAGCTTTCCTTTTGTTCTAAGCTTCCTCTCTATTTACTATGATCTCTTTCTCTTTGTCTACTCCTTCTTCTATATTGGATGTACCTATAGGTGGCACAACTTCTTGAACTTGGTCTGCTGCATTAGGTTGTTGCATTATATCAAACTTTTCAACCTTGTCCTCCTTCTCCTTGACTTCAGTTGCAGGAGAGCTATCCTCCACTATATTAACATTCAACCCCACAGTGTTAACTTCCACCTCTTCTACTTGCAAGGTTAGTTCATCCTCCACAGGTTCTACTCCTTATTCCACAACCCCTTCATTCTGCAAAGCTTTAAAAGCATTTTGAGTTTGAACTTCTGCTTCATTCCCATTTATAGGTCTCCCATCTATAAACTTGTCTGGATTCTTTTCTTTTGTAAACATCCTCTTATCTTTGACAGTATTCCAATCTTCAGGGCCTCCACCATATCTCCCCCCTAGTCTTCTAAAATTCCTATGATGCCCCTTATTTGGTCGCGCATCTTCGAGATTCTCAGCTCTTTCCTTGTCTTCTTTTTCTTATATACCACTCTCAGTTCTGGATGTAAGATCCTGCAACCTTCTTCATTATGGCCCTACAACTTACACCTTGTGCAGTATTTGGGTAATACATCATACTGAATTTGTACCTTGACAATCCCGTAAATACCGTACTTCTCATCCGTGATCTTCATGTTAACTACTTTTGGAAGATTAGCAGCAAGATCTACTATAACTTTAACTCTAGCACAGTTTGGTCGAGTTTTATTAATTGTGGCCATATCCAGATACAATGGTTTACCAACTGCTAATGCTAGAGAGAATAAAGAGTTCTTCACAAAGAAAGTTGGTAATAAATTTGGAAAGGATATCCAAGCCATCGCCATCGTAGTTTCCTCATCAATTTTGAATCTAGTATTATATAACAAAGGCCTCATCTGGTACATTCCTCCATCTCTCGACTTAATGTAATGAGCCGTCATTGCCATCATCTGTAGGTAGTCTTCAAACCTTTCAAACCTCATAAGGATATATCTATTTCTAAACAATCCAATACGACAGTCTCCTTTAATCCTACACTGCAATGGGATCTGAGTCCTCAATTCTTCAAGTTCCGGCCAGCCATATCAGAACTTACCAATTACAGCATATTGGAACTTCTCAATTATGTTCATACGATTAACTTCTGCTTCTGTCCATTCCACTACGTGTTCTCCATCAACTATATCGACTGATTTGATTGGTCCATTGTCTGCATGGTGTCATTACATCTTTATTCACTATTGTTGCAAAGTTCTTAGTAAGTGTCATTGTGTCTGCATGGTTTTCATGGCTGTTAAGGTTAGGGTTTTTAGGGTTTGTAGGGTTTATGGATCAAGATGCTGCCATGTGAGGGTTCGTGAAAGACGGCGGGTAGTCAAAGGAGGGAATTGTAGTGTGGAGGAGATTGCCAAAGGGTGGCCAGCCACCAAAGGTGGTTGACCATTGGCCGACGCCGCTATGAAGGTTTAGAATAAGGTTAGGGTTTGCATGGGAATAGGAGAGAGAAGAGAGCCGCTAAGGATTTGTCATTTGACCTAACACCTGTCATTGAAACTATCATTTTGCACCTAAAATATACAAAATGCTCATATGAATTAAACATGATTAATACAGCATGCTGAACACCTATTCAGAGGGCTAAGATAAGCAAACTAAACAAAACAGACAACCAACAAATAAATATCTAAATTGTCTTATAATCAGGCTATATGATGTTATTCTATAGCAGAAGATGGTGTATTTGTATAACAAGTGATTAGTCTAAACATGAGGACTAATCTGAAGCATAGATGAAACTATTGGACTAATCATACTTAATAGGCTGATAACAAAATTATCTAATATTTAACTAATTTAAAACTACACTCAACATTTGAACTACATCAAATAACCATACAATGACTACAAATTAACATAACATTACTTTAAACTAAAATCAGACAAACACCTAATACTAAACATGCTCAACAGGCTAATTAACCTAATAGTAAACACACACATGCTAAAAAAAAAAAAAAAAAAAAAAAAAAAAAAAACTAAAAGGGAGAATTATTAGCTCTTTTGAGTGTAGCCTTGGTCGAGAATAGAACTTGGAGATTCCTTTGCTCCACAAGCCTCAAACTCAACCCACAAAATCAAAGAAAATACTTAAAATTTTAGACTTAACCCGAATAATTAAAGTTTCAAAGAAAAGTGCCAAAACTTAGATAATTTGAGTGTTTTTGTGAATATGGATGATATTCTCTGTCTGTTGTGAAGGATTGGGGGCTCTATTTATAGAACCCTAAAATCAGAGAAACCCGAATTCAATTCGATGGATGATATTCTCTGTCTGTTGTGAAGGATTGGGGGTTCTATTTATAGAACCTTAAAAATCAGAGAAACCTGAATTCAATTCGATATGGGCCAAGTCAGAGAAACCCGAATTCAATTCGATGTGGGACAAGTCAAAAATTCAGACTTGTTCCTCACAATCCAACATTGTGCGGCTCAGATTAAGAGCAAACAACAAATAAAAGGCTAAATCTCAATCAACCCCAACAGATCCTCACAGTTACAATCAAACCAATGAGGTTTGAGGATTCAAAATTGCCACAGGACAAAAACCATTAAGAAAACGTACTACTTCGACTGTTGATTTGCAAAAAAGTGAAAGAAAAAGCAAAGTAATACTAGCAAAGTAATACCTTGTTTGGTTGTAGTCTTGAATGAAAGAGTGTATTAATGATTTGCTTGATCCGGCTATGCAAGGACTGAGAAAAGCATCATACACCTGCCACTTTGCCAGAAATGGCATGGTGACGTAGGAGAGAGGCAAATCGCCTCTTGGCGGCGCCTAAGGTTTTCATGGAACCGTTGTTCGCTGAAGCAAAAAGACCAAAGGTCTGTTTAGTCGCTTGGTCATATATATATATATATGTTCTTCGTTATTGGGCCGAGTTAAGTCCTAATGGACTGGGTTCGGCCGGTTTAATAATAAAAGGAAATGGCCCACCTTTCTTGTATATACATGATAAACATGAGTATATTCTTATACTTGTGTATTTTCATGTATATAGTGTATACGGCTGGGGGAAAATGTGACCATTTAATAAATAGCCAAAATTGAAAGTGCCTATTCAATTAAACATTTCAATTATGGCCAAAATTAACTAATCAATCAAATGAAAGACACGGCTAACTGCATAAAGAGACTAAATTTGCAAATATGGCCTCAATTGGAATAAATCATGAAATTGGCTATTTCAATTGTGGCCTTAATTGACTAATCAATTGATTATTTCAATTGTAGCCATAATTAAACACATAATAAGTAATCTCCAAGATATTTTTTTTAAGCAAAGGCCACCATTAAGGTGGAATTTTATTGATAAAGAAAATATGTACACATCAATCCAGAAGAGATTGATCCATCTAAAAGCAAATAACAGAACATAAGAAAAGATCAATCTAACAAGATTGATCCAAATAAAATAAAAGAAAACAAAGGAAAGGAAAATCTAGTGACTTATGGCGGCTAGGAAATAGACATCAACAGATTATCACAAACTAGAATCCAAGAGCCTTGGCTTGATATCTTCTATCACACCTTCAAAGTCTCTTGTGTGGAAAGCATCAAGTCAAATGAATCATTCTTCGTGCAATCTTGAAAGTAGTTGTATATTGCTGTGTATATCACCTTCTGCATGAAAACCAGGCCACTATCTTGCTTGATCCATAACCAGTATAGTCTGCTACTTATATCATGAGAATCACAACATGTATATTAAGGAATGAGCATGACAAGCACACCGATACCACCCTAACACATATGCTGCAATAACTCACAGTCTGATGAAATTCTGTACTTAGAAATGGTTTGTAAAACTAGATTCAAGGACTTTAATCTGGTGCTTTGTCTTGTAGAGTTCTTACTCTCAAGTTAGGACTTCCTAATTTTTCCAAATTCAGAATCTTCTTAGCTTGACTTGGGAATTCCTAAAAATTATGAAACTGAATTGCACCTGCAAAATAAAAAACAAAGTTAGTTAAAAAGTCTGCAAGTCCATTTCCTTCTCTGTGTATATGCTCCACAGTCACTCTTTGATCTGCCATCAGCCTTTTGATATCATCCACTAACATTGAAATGCTCCAAGGGATCTTCCATTCAGCATTGATAATTATCTTCATGGTCATGGAAGCAGTCTTTATAATTAATGGAAAGAGTTGCTTTTCCACACAAGACATCGACCCATTCGATAACCTCGACCTCGGCAACTATATTTGATCCATCAATCGAGTTTTAGCATTCGCATACCCGCATCACCATCTTCATTTCTAATACAAAATACAACAGAACTTGGCCCTGGATTTTCTTTAGCAGGTCCATTAGTATTACACTTGTAGATTCCAGCTGCAGGTCTCATCCATTTAATAACTCTGCAGATAATAGGTGATTTATACCCTTCAAAAAATTGAATGATCTGATGCCATCTAGATGGAATATTTAGCCCAGGAAACTGAACTTTACATAACATGTAAATGTTCAGTTTGATTTCATATATTACTTTATTCAGACTCATATTGCCATTATGTAGCCTATTGTTTCTCTACTTCCATATTTGCCACACAATGAAAGCAGGAACTGCTTTGTATATTATCTTCAGTTTGTAATGGCATTTTGCTTCCCACCAATTTCTAATGGCATGTTTCACTTGAATACAACTCATGCTCAATCCAGCCCCTGCATTAAATACACTCCATACCTTAGTAGCCAAATCTCCACACAGAAACAGATGGTTAATAGTCTCATTCTGAGCAGTATGGCAGCAACAACACTTTGAAACTATAAGAATGCCAATATTTGCCACCACTTCATCAATTTGCACTTTAAACTTCCACAATCTCCACAAGAAGAATGAAATTTTAAAAGGCACACCTTTAATCCACATATTCTGAAATGGCACTGTTACATTAGCTTTTTGTCTTAACAGCTCCCATGCACTACTTACTGTGAACCTTCATGTACTTGTCATCATCCACCAAGATCTGTCCTATTCATTTGATGCATATTTAATATCAATTTCCTGTGTTATATGCTGCACTATATCTTCAGGAAATAGCTGCATGAGCTTGTTAATATCCCATCTTCCATTTGAAATAAGCTCAGAAACATCTTCAGCATGATCATTGATATGCCAAGACTGGGGAACCACATAGCTGAGAGCACCTAACTTAGTCCAATTATCAAACCAGATGTTTGAACTTCCAATCTTTGGCTCCCACCAGATTTCCTGCTCAATACTTTCCCTTGCTTCCAACATCATCTTCCAGACTTGTGAACCTCCCTTCCATCGAACCACCTGAGGAATTTGCTTCTTACAGTATTTGTTCCACATGAAATTAGCCCAAAGTGAACTAGTGGTTCTAAACTTCCACCAAAGTTTAGCACGTAAGGCTTTGGACATGTCATAAATAGACTTGAAACCCAACCATCCTTCATGTTTAGGAAAGCACATGTTAAGCCAAGATGACCAGTGTCTGCATCTTCCTTCCTCCTTATTATTCCAAAATAACCTTGCAAAGATCTTATATAGTTCTTTAATAACACATTTAGGAGGCCTTATAGCAGATAAAACATGAATTGGGATACTTTGAAGGACACTTGTAATCAACATTGCTTTTCCACCATAAGACAGTAATTTTCCTTTCCAAGTTTGCAACCTGTCTTTGACTTTCTTCAATAACTCAGTATAATCCACTTTCCTTTTCCTGGCATGAGTAATGGTACTCCAAGATATGTAAAAGGAAATTACCCTCTCACAAATCCTGTTCCTGCTGCAACCTGCTGACTCAACTCATTTGAAACTTTGCTGAACATGGAAAAAGAACTTTTTCTCTTGTTTATCAGCTGTCTAGATATTTTCTTATATTCTTGAAGAGTATCCATAATCATCTGTAAAGAGTAATTATCAGCAGCAGAAAAGATGATTGTATCATCTGCATATGCTAGATGATTCAGTTCAGCACTCCACTTTGGCATCCCATAACCAACAAAACTAGGCTGATCAAACAAAGAGTTTAAAGCTCTTGAAAGAACTTCTGCAACTATGATGAAAAGAGCAGGAGAGAGTGGATCACCCTGCTTGACACCCCTTGTAGAGTGAAAGAAACCATGTGCCTGACCATTTAAAAGCACAAAATACCAATTATTTGCCACCAGTCTCCATATAAGGTCAATAAAAGCTGCAGAAAATCCTATCTTCTTCATCACTTTACAAAGATATAACCATGAGACCCTATCATATGCTTTTGTCATATCCAACTTAATTACAACATTAGCTGGTTTTCCTCTCTTCCTTATATCAGTTACAATTTCTTGTTTCAATAATACATTCTCAATTATATTCCTACCCTTGACAAAGCCTGATTGATTTGGAGATATCACCCTTGAAAGTAACTTGTCCAATCTATCATGAACTACTCTAGATATGACCTTATTGATAAAGTTGCTAAGACTTATAGGTCTCATATCAGAGAAAGACTCAATAACATTCTTCTTTGGCAGCAAAACTAGATTAGTGTGAGTGATTGACTTGGGAAGAGTCTGACCATCAAAGAAAGCTTTAACAACACTAAATACATCAGCCTTGATCACCTCCCAACACTTTTGATAAAAGATCCCAAAAAAATCCATCAGGGCCACAAGTACTATCCCCATTTAATTCAAACACAGCCTTCTGTACTTCCTCCATTGTAGGTTGTTCAGCAAGTAGCATATTATCCTCCTCTCTAATAAGTTCAGAAATATGATTAAGAATTGGAGAATCTTCACTAACCTACTCATGAGTAAATTGCTAATGAAAAAAGTTAACAGCTTCACCAGCAACTCTATCGGCATCCTCCAGCCAATTTCCATATGCATCTTGAATCCTCTTGATCTGGATTCTTTTCCTTCTTCCTTTACCGTACTCATGAAAAAACCTTGTATTTTTGTCTCCTTCGAGAAACAAGTCCGTCGCGCCTTTTTGCCCTCTAGAATTCTTCCTCATAGTGAAGATATAGTTTAAGTTCACTTCGAGCCCTTTGTACGCATGACCATTCTATTTTCTTCGGTACGGGTTCTCCTCAAACAAAATCTCTTTAATCTTCACTATATCCTCCCTGATCACTAGTTTCTTAAAAATGTCATCAAAAGTAGCCTTACTTCATGTACTTAAAGCAATTTTTAGTTTCTTCATTTTGAGTTTAAAGGAAAAAAAAACATCATCAGATAAGTCTGCTTCCCATTGCTGCTTAATAAAGTCAAGAAAAGTATCATGCTCCACCCAGAATTTAAGAAATCTGAATGGTTTGATAAAATTCTCCACTTGATCTCCACAAGATACAAGTAATGGTGCATGATTAACCGATCTTTGACAAATGTTCCACTTCAAGATGTCCAAACCAATTACGGAATGATTCATTATGTACAATCCTATCCAACCTCTTGAAAATGCGGTCATGGCGACTTCTACCATTCCGCAAGTGCAAGGACTCCCTTTAAAAGGCATCTCATGCAACTCATAAGAATTCAGATAGAAGGCAAAATCTTCATATTCTTGTGGCAATACTAGTAAACCTCCTATTTTTTCTTTTTCATTCACTATAACATTGAAATCTCCATCAATCAACCAAGGACATGTTATGTTGCTAGCCAAGAAGTATAAACTATCCCATAACTGCAATCTCTCCACTTCTAAACATTTAGCCTATACCATTGTAACCACCATGTCCGTATCCAATTCTAGAAATTTCAGCTTTACAGTAATGGATTGTTCAGTATCTAAAAGAACCTCAACATCTACATTATGTTAAACAAAAAAACCAAATTTTACCATTACAGTTGAAATTAGCATAAGGCATTCCAAGTCTCCTTTTATATTTACGGATACGCTCTAATCTTGAAAAGGTTCCATCGAGCCACCAAAAAGAACTTGTGATGCCTATTTAACATTTGAACTCTATGAAATGCTTGTTGAGACTTCATTGGTCTTATGTTCCAAAATAAAGATTTAACAATCATTTAACAGATTTCTTAGAGTTATTCCTTGTTGAGTACCTACATTTGTTTGTGGAACATCGGAATAATTTTGCTTTCTTTCCTTTCCTTGACCTTTGCTTTGTGTTTTATGAGATAATCCTTGCTTCTATGCACATCATTGCGAGTTCATATCAATAGCTTGACACTATCAAAGATCTTCTTAACTCTTATTATAAACCAAAGTCAACTTTTCATTCTCATCATGTAGATTATGAGAAACAACATCATGCAAAACCTTATTAGGGAAATCGCAAAGAACACTCGGTAGGTCGAGTTGTCTTTGACATAAAATCAATAGCAAAGCTAAATTCCTTTCTTAACTTACACCTTTTTCGGACAATACCAACTAACTACAAGTTACTACTAGAATTGTCTACATCATCCATATTAGAAATCTCTTCAGTCTCCCTATTTTCATCACCCGGTAGGCTCATATCACCACCACTCTCATTAATTATGATTACATTTGTTGTTAATACTTGAGTGGCCTGTTCTTTCTCCAAAGTAGATTCCCTTTTGCTATCTTTCCGAAGCTTGTTATCCAGTATAAAGAACTTAGCTAAGCACTCTTTTGTGCTATCAACAATTTTGTTATCAGGAATCATCTCTGATCCAATGACAACAGCCTTATCTTTATCCAGCACCTCACCGTGCTCTATCACCTTTAGATCATACTGAGTTGAATCAGCTTGATCATCTATCACTTTCAAAGTATCAGTAACAATGTCTCCCAGATCATCAGAGTGCAAGTCTTGTCCCTTAGCCACCTGCAGAGAATTGACTATATCTTCTTGCCCTTCAACATTGATAAACTCCACTTCTACAATTTTATCAATATCAGTTGAGACCATTTGATCTTATGGATCCTCCAATTTCTTCTGCACTTTAACATTTGATTTCTTCTCTGAATCATCCTTTATTAACAACAAATTTTGATTCTGACCACCTTGCCTTCTTTGATCTTCAGAGATAATTAACTCCTGCTCCTGATCTTCATCTGCATTGTTATTTACCACTTCTACATCAATAACCTCTCCATTAGTATGATCTTGTAACACCTCAAACTTGTTTTGGACCATCACATTTGTATCTTTAGTCTCAGTTGGGGTGATTTGTGATAGCTTTGAAGATCAAATTCCCAGGATCAACAAGTAATTTCCCACTAGCCAATCTCCTAGCATTAAATCTGCTCCTATTCTGATAAAAATGATTCCTTTGATGTTGTGCATCCAGTGGTTTGCCATTTGCTACCTCGTCGTGTTTCACCTCGTATTGATCACAATAGCCTTGCATTGCTTGTTGGCGTTTTCAATTTCTCAGTATCATTCACTATATGCTCATCAAACTTCTCCTTTTCCTCAACAAATATTGCTAGTTCTGGATGAAATCTCCTGTAATCAACCTCATTATGCCCTTGTAACTTACATTCTTTACTATATTTTGGAAGATAATCATATTGGATCTTCACTTTTTCCACTCGAACCTCGTTAGAATCCTCATCTTCAATTTCCATATTAACAAAATCAGGTAGATCAGCCAGTAAGTCCATAAACACTTTGACTCTTGCATAACTTGATCTTGTACGATTAACAAGATCCACATGAAGAGGTATACCAACAGCAGATGCAAGTGAAAATAATGCCTCCTTGACAAAGAAAGGCGACAAGTATGGAAAGGAGATCAGATATAACCTTTGATGTTTCTTGATCAACTTTAAACTTAGAATCATATATCAAAGGTCTCATTTGGTATGAATATCCATCTCTAGATTGTAAGTAATACACACCTTTTGAACAAAGAGTAACAAAGTCCTCCTTTGTTGAAAGTCTAATAAGCACGTGTCTATCAGGGAAACAAGCCAATGGTGCACTTCTCTTTCATCCCATTGAGTAGGGATGATAGTTCTTAGTTCCTCTAATGATGGCCATCCATATGAAAATTTGCTGCTTGTTGCATGTTTCAGATCTTCCAATTGCTCTATCTAATCCATTTCTCTCTCAGTCCATCGCAATACATGAACACCATTGCGATATTCCACCTTCTTAACAGATAGTTTTGACGTAATGTTTTGCATGGGATTAGGGTTTTCTGGATGAAGTATATGTCTATAATCCATCTTAGGTTTTGTAGGTTCATTATGGGAGTCTTTCATGGTTATAGTAGGTGTAGGAGTAGATGTAGGAGATGCGGCCGGCCACCGAGATAGTGACCGGTGGCCACGACGGCATCTTGTCGGTAAGGTTTTAAAAATTAGGGTTTTGCATGGAGGTAGGGTTTACGTTGAGAGCGTTTTTTTTCTTTCTCAAGATATAACCACAATTAAACATCTAATTAATGATGATTAATGTAAAAATCACAAATTCAAGTTGATTATGCAAAAAATTAAAGATTGAGGGCTAAAAATAATTATTTTAATTAATCAAATTAAGCGGTGTAAAAATACTTGTCAATTAGACACTTGATAATTTAAACAATTAATTTAATAATTATTTTTTATTCATTTTCTGATTTAATCTAGACAAAAATTTTAATAAAATATCTCAATAAATTTTAAAATGATTTACCATATATATTTTATGGTTATCTTGCCCAGTAAAATGGCAAAATATTATAGAAATAATTTTGTAATTCATTTTTATTTTTAAGTGCATATTCCACTCCGTTTGAGATCCAAGAATTTTGGGTAATTACGGAAGGTCAAAAATTAGGTGTCAACAACTACCTCTTCGATGTTCGGGGATGGTGGGACCATCCCTGAGCAACAAAATTTGATAAACCCTGATTTTTGACTGACCCCTTTCAAACTACCTCTTTTTTTCCATACGATTTTCAAATATATGGCCGGACCTTGGTTTCTGGGTTTCCTACATATCTTAGGTTACATGAGAATTAGGCCACTTGTAGTTCGACTAAATTTAGTCTCCTAAATGCAAATTTAAGCAAATTCCGGATTTTCTGACCATCAAAGCTGGGAGGTCCGGTGTGATTGGTCGGAGTGTGACTGAATCTCTGGGATTGAGTCTGCCTATATATCCGTGGTCTTTGGGAATCAATTCACTTGTGGTTTGACTCGATAGGAGGAAAAGGGTGTCCCTTATGCGAGAATGCCTTTATGTGCTCCGGTGTGTGCCCGACCGGCTGCAGGAAAATTGAAGAAAGAAGAAAATACAAAAAATAAGTAAGTAAAAAATTTTGTGTGGCTGAGCGTGAGGCAGAGCGATTCCTGGCTAGAGAGCTTGACTCTCATGGGCACCCTATCTCGACCGGCTGCGTAAAGAAAAGTTTCATGTTTGCTCCGTATTTATCTGGATATGATTTGATCGGCTTGCTCCATTTGGCAGCTGCTAATTTGCTCCCACCTGCTGAGTAATCTTTGTGATTGATTTTGACGACGAATACGGTGGCCATCTGGCCGGATTTAAATCGTCTTGACCTTCAGAGCGAAAACTGCGGTCATCTGAACATATTTACATCGCTTTAGCCCTTTGATTACATCTGATAATTGTATGAATGAATGGCCTCTTGGTAATTTGTATGAGATGGCCCTCTCAGCATGTTTGTATGAAATGGCCCTCTCGGCATGTTTGCATGAAATGGCCCTCTCGGCATGTTTGCATGAAATGGCCCTCTCGGTAGTGTTTGTATGAATGAACCCCTTACGTGTTTGTATGAATGGCCCTCTAGGCATGTTTGTATGAATGGCCCTCTCGGCGTGTTTGTATAAAATGGCCCTCTCGGCGTGTTTATATGAATAGCCCTCTCGGCGTGTTTGTATGAAATGGCCTCTCAGCATGTTTGTATGAAATGGCCCTCTCGGCGTGTTTGTATGAAATAGAACTCTCGGCGTTTTTGTATGAATGGACCTCTTGGCAGTGTTTATATGAATGACCCTCTTGGCAGTATTAGTATGAATGGCCCTCTCGGCATGTTTGTATGAAATGGCCCTCTCGGCGTGTTTATATGAATGACCCTCTTCACGTGTTTGTATGAAATGGCCCTTTCGACATGTTTATATAAATGGACCTCTCGGCGTGTTTGTGTGAAATGACCCTCCCGGCGTGTTTGTATGAAAGGCCCTCTTGGCAATGTTTATATGAATGGCCCTCTTGGCAAAACAAAAAGTATGAATGGCCTTCACGGCGAAACAAAAAAGTATGAATGATCCTCATGGCAAATAAAAATATGAATAGCCTTTATGGCAAATATGAATGGCCATCATGGCAAATAAGAAGTGCGAATGGCCCTCATTGGCAAATTAAATATGAACGTCCCTCATGGAAAATAAAAAGTATGAATGACCCTCATGGCAAATAAAAATATGAATAGCCTTCATGGCAAATATGAATGCCCCATCATGGCAAATAAAAATATGAATGGCCCTCATAGCCAATAAAAAGTGACAGATATGGCCCCTTCGGCTAAATCGTCTTTCTTTTGCTTTAATGTCGGCTGTGACCCTCATGGTCAGATGTTCACCTTTGTGGCATTTTGGTCATTCATGGTAGCCCTTTTGGCGGGATATTTTGCCCTTATGGTGTTCATGTCCTCTTGTCAGTCCTCGTGGCTAGATATTTGCCCTTATGGCGTTTAGATTCTTACATATTCCTCGTGGCTAGATATTCTCCCTTATAGCCCTTGTGGCCTGACACTTTTCAAAACCCTGTCTAGCGATGTCATGACCCTAATTACCGATCGTGCGGGCACCTACCTTATTATCACTAGTGGGCGAACCCTTACCCGTTAACCCATTAATCACTAGCGAATTTCAACTCCTTTAATCATTTATACTCTAACAATCAATAAATAAGTGAATAAATAAATAGTCTAACCAAGTCATAAATCATAAATAATACAAGTGCGGAAGTCTAACTATTAAATTTTCAAAATCTGAAAGTCATCGTACAAGGACTCTAACCAACAATGTCTAAAGAATAAATATCTGTCAGATATAATAATAAATAATGTCTGGAATGGAAGTAGACATGCGGGAAAAGAAAGATCTTGAGTGCGTGGCATGGATAGCTTACCTAAAATACGATCAAGCAAACTAGCTTGACTAGAGATGTGAAATACGGGTGAAATCTGGGACACAATGCGCACTAAAGGTGCGGATAAGTAGTATCATACATACACTATGTACCAGTAAGCATCATAGGCCGATTAAGATTAGTTCATGCATGTAAGCATAAAATTAACAAGATAAACAGATAAACAGATAGGCACATAATACCGAATCAAGTCACGAATATCCCATAACTAAATCGTGACCTAAGATGAAACTTCTAAACCACAAATCTTGTCCCGGTTTCAATAATCTAACCCGATAATCACAAGTCCAAGTTCCGACACTAGGTAGAGTCACTAATCCACAATTTCACTCAGTCAAATGATCATATCTATACACAACAGCCGTTTCAACAAACCGTACCAAAATCAGAATTAAACGAGCCATATAATAATGTAGAATAAAATGTAATGAAGTGCAATGCAAAATATAATGATGTGCAATGCAATGCACTGCCCAAATACTCCAAACCTGTGCATATATGCTAAATGTTAATGTATTTGCCAAATAGTCATGACCTGCAGGGGACCCATGGTGTCCATGTGCCACTCGTTTCGGAATGAACCTCAGACCACAAGCTCATAACTAGGCCACATCATCACCCCCTATCAAATGTGCCTTAATAGATGTATATGTTCCTCTTAAAATCTTATCAACAATATATAAATAATCGAGTCACAATGAATAACTCAGAACACATATCAAAGCCGAACAATAAAATCTGAGTCACTTAATAGTAACACAAGTCATAACAAGACTCACCAATACTCACATAGCCTACTAATACAACTATCTCAATCAATTAGTGAAGGATATATATGAACACCTTCCTTTCAACAATTCCAAACCATTTTCGTAATGTATGAATGCAGAAATGGGTGTAAATATGGTAAATCAATGCACTCAAATAGCAGTGAAGTACAAGAAGGTATAATTCCATAATTCATATCAAGTCTTAGATAAATCGACTCAACTATGGAATGAATCATACAAACCATCTCAGTCAACATAAAGAGTCTATGTCCCTCTTTACTTCCAAATATAATGAGTACACCTCATAACTAAGTCTTGTATCACCAAGGTGCTCCATTTTCTCATATATCATCATCAAGACCAAGTCATCATTCAATATCAATATACATATGGAATGAGAATGCATGCTAAGTATAATATCACCATCAACCGTAATTCATACGTCAAGTTTTCATCTGCGTATTATGATAAGTTAAATCACAATTCAAGTCTAACCTCATTATCCTTCCTTTCTCTGATGGTATGTGTCACAATAAAAGAGAATTGGGTACAACATGTATCACAACACAACCATTCAGGTAGTAAGTCTAATCGCAATGGTAACGACAATACCTACGACAACCAGCTAATAGAATTCCATCACGAATCGCCACCCAATCGCCATCTGACTATACCTTCGCGATGCGTAAATAACGGCGACAAGCCCACATAATCGTGATCATACCAACCTGGTTAATGTCAACCAAACACCATGCCCGAAGACCTAATCATGCTTTCTCCCATCAATTCTACACAACATATTCGTTTCGCTAAGCAAAGTCTAACTAAAGTAAGCCGTAACCTACCTCGAATGTAGAACAAGAGCAACAAACTACTCCACATGAACCTTTTATTTTCGAAACGCCTTAGAAGTGTCAAAGTCTAGCAATACAATACTAAGTAAGTGACAAACCTTCTAATCAAACAAGAATAACAATTGGGGAAAAAGACCCAATTACTTCTACCCTTTTCGACTGGATGAAACCATCTTTTAATGGTGAATTTATCATAACTTCTATCTCTACAATCATACTATTCCAATTCATGGGTTTTCTATTCAATTTAGCCCCTTTCAAATAGATTTTAGGCCAAAGTTCCCATTTTTATTAGAACCCTAAGTCTCAATATACAATTATAATAATTAATAATGAAATTCCATCCTAGAAAGTGATAGCCTGCACTCCTAGATGTTTAAGCAACAACAAAATCAACAATCCATTAATTATTTAAGGGCTTACTAATTCTAGGGGTTTTGGGTTTTTACCCCCCTTTGGGGGCCTTAAACTAATCAGGGGAAATTAAAAAAAGGTAAAGGAAAAAAAAAAAGGTGGGGCTTACCCTCCGATCTTTCCCAATGAATGGGAAAAAAAATTTGCCCCCTTTCTCTTGTTGTGTTTTGGGGGTTTTTTTTGGTAATGATTTGGGAAAATTTTAATATAAAAATAGGTTTTAGCCCCCCCCCAACCCTTTTCCCGGGCCATCCCCGGGCCCTTCGCCGGAGGTAAAGAAATTTTTTTCAAACCCGGTTTAACTTCGTTGCGGTGGACCCCCGGGTGGGACCCCGTGAAAATGACCATAATTTCCCCTTTCGGAGGGGAAAGCCGATTCTTTTTCCTTTCCCCGTAATAACCAATTTTTGGGTCTCCGGTTTAATCGGGAAAAAAAAACAAAAAGGGCGTTGATCAATCTGAAGGGCCCCCTTTTTCCCCCCGGGGGAAATACGGGGGGAAAACATCGAATACAGCGGGGAAAACCAACCTAAAACCATTAAAAATCTTTTGAAAAACCACCAAAAAATTGTGGACACGTCCTAAATTATCATAAAAACTTGTTGGAACTTTCAAAATATTGACACGGCTACCTTAACCCGATGTTGATCATGGTCCCAAATCTAACTGTTTAAAAACTAGTTCCTCTACCAATGACTCAAAAACACCTTAAAAATTTTGGGGAAACCAAAAATGACTTCCCTAAATCATAAATCATACTAAATGGACTGGAAAGGATCAAAAAAAGGGTAAATGGGGCAAAAAATATAACGACCAAAAAGGGGGTTTCGTTTTACCCCCCCCAAGAAACAAAGTTAGTTTAACCCAAAGGGTTTGTTTTTATTAAAGTTGATCCGTTTGCCCCTCGGGCGCATCTTTTCTTTTCCCTGCTTTCTTGTACTCATATCCCTTTGGGTTCGACATTCAAAAGATGTATTTATTTCAATTATGCAAGAAAAATCATTTTTGTCATTGTTAAGCAAAAGTTAGTTACTTATGAAAACAAATGCATCATTTTAAAACTAATTGTCATGACATGCGCTTTCAAATGAGAAACAATCCTTTTTTCCGGGTTTTGGGGAAGGGCTTCCTTATTTTTGGAAATTTTTTTGGCCTTCTCAAAAAATTTTTCCCCGTTTTGATCTATCTTTCCGGCGAATTCTCTTCCGAAACCTTGTGTAGGCCCTCAAAATTTCGCCCCAAATTTTTGGGGTTTTCAAAAATTTTTTCCCCGTTTGAGACTCGGGTTGTCCCATTCTTGTAATGGGGTGGCGGCGCAAATTTTTTTGACTCTTAAAAAAATTTTTCCTTGGGAGGGATGTGTGGAAAATCTCGTCATGCCGGGTTCGCATCCCCTCAAAATCCTATTTGAGGCTTCCCGGGGTTTCTTGGATTTTTCTTTTGATGCGACCGAGTTTAAAGGGTACTTTTCGT
>NW_026714429.1:0-42816 GCF_029784015.1 Lycium ferocissimum
GATGACTACTGGAAAGCTAGCTTGTCCGCATTGCATGAAAAATAGTAAAGCATTCACTTTAGAACATGGCCGTAAAAATTCATTGTTTGATTGTCATCATCAGTTCTAGCCTATGGATCGCGAATTCAGGAAAATGAAACAGGAATTTAGAAAGAATAAAATTGAAAATGATCTGCCACCTCGAACATTTTCAAGAGAGAAAATTTGGGGGCGGGTATGTCACTTGCCTAAGGTTACAAAAGTTACACCTTATAAACTGTCTAGTTATGGTGTTGAACATAATTAGACTAAGCAGAGCATATTCTGGGAGTTATCGTATTGGAAGTATAATCTTCTACGACATAATCTTGATGTGATGCATATTAAAAAAAAAAATTTTGATAATTCATTCAATGCTATGATGGATGTTAAGGGCAAGACAAAAGAAAATCCAAAGGTTTGAATGGACTTAAAGGAATATTATAGGCACCCTTAATTGTCGTTACAGGAATCAGCGAATAATATAGTGTTCAAGCCCAAGGATAGTTTTTCATTCACTTTGGATGAGAAAGGATAGATTTGTTAGTGGGTTAAGAACTTTCGGATGCCAAAGGGTTATGTGTCTATTTCGACAAGCGTGCAAATATGAATGAAGAAAAATTGATTGGTATGAAAAGTCATGATTGCCACGTTTTCATGGAAACTTTGATTCCTATTGCATTTAGCCGCCTACCAGAAAGAATACAGAAACCAGTCACAAAGTTAAGTTTGTTCTTCAAGGATTTGTAATCTAAAACTCTGACGGAAGATAACCTTTTAAGGATGGAACAAAATATACCAATCATTACGGCTAAGCTCCAACAGATCTTTCCATGCGGGTTTTTTAATGTGATGGAACATCTTCCCATTCATCTTGTACAAGAGGCAAGCCTTGGAGACCCAGTTCAATGCATGTGGATGTATCCTTTTGAGAGGTAATGAACCAAATTTACTATCTCATTCTTTAATTTCTTTTTTTTTTTAAGTAATTACTGTATAACATGATATTAAACATGCAGGACCATTGGCAAGTGAAAAACTTAGCTAGGCGGAGGTCTAAGATTGAAGGATCTATTTGCGAACCTTATCTTGCTAAGGAAATCTCTCATTTTTGTTCTTATTACTTCAGAGAGAACCGACGTGGTCCGTCGGTTTTTAAAATTTTAAAATTATTTATTTATAGATATAAAATGTTTAAATAAAATAAGTAATAAAACCGACTGGGTCCATCAATTTTTTTAATTTCAAAAAGTAAAGCGAGGGAGGGCATAACTGACCCTATCTGTCGTTTAAACCGACACAGTCCGTCGGTTTTTAAAACGTGACGTGTTCAAAGCAGATAAATCGTAGTCCGTCAGTTTTTCGACGGTTTCTTTAAAATAACCAACGGATCTCGTCGGTTTTGTCCCTCGATTTTTAACTGCTTTTTAGTAGTGTTTGATCCACATGTATTTGTATATCTCATTCTTCTATCCTCTCAGTCTTAAATTAATATTCCAAAGCGGACTTCACGCCGAATTCCCCTTTTGTATCTAATAGCAACCAAAGTTTATCCATATCTTCTCTAGACTTGGAGGTTGTATAGTATTTGTGATGTGCTGCACTATGTCTGCTGGTAACAACTCTTCTAGCATGTCCGTATTCCAACTTCCATTGTTCCTTCCTTCATTCACATTTTGTATGCTCTCATCATAGTACTCATCATTTGTAGCATAGTAAAAAGTCCCCAGTCGTGTGTCCAATTGTCATAAACCAGAATTGTGCATTCCCATCTTAATTTACCACCAAATGTGATGTTTTGTCGGTCTCTTCGCTGCAGCTTATTCTTTCAAGTTTGAAATCCACACTTCCATTGTGTCACGACTGCATTCACAAAGTTAAACCTAGATAGGATCATATGGCCTAATTTATTTTGAGGTTATAAATGACTTATAACTAATTTCTCTGAGAAATTGCACTAATTAAAGTTAGTTGCTCCTCACTTGTAATTGTCAATGAGATATTAATGACGGATAATGTACAATTCCTCAAGCCTTTGTTTCCTTAGTGATGTCCAAAGTAGAAAATTCTATTCAATATATTGATTGTTAAGTATTTTAACGATAAGGACACAACACACTATGTGCGAGTTAGCCGCACGTCACAAAATTCAAACCTTGCCGTCTACTGCGAACAGAACTGTGTATTTATACTGGGAGTTGGGTAAAATGACGAGTCCATATTCCATAGAGTTTCGAACTTAAGCGCCAACAAGAGTGCTTGAGAAATGAGAATAGTTAATACATATCCGTCTGAAAATTTTAATATTTCTTATAGCTAAATATGTGCATATGCAATTATTTCTTTTCTGGTTTTACTTGCTTAGGCTCTGTAAACGTTAGATGAGACCTGGGAAAAAATACTCCTATTGGACAAGAAAGAAATTCCATTGTGCCAATAGGCATATTTTTTCAATTTCGTATTACTAGTTACTAGTAAACATAAATATAGATAATTATTTGGTTATTCAAAGTTTTTAATCACTAATATATTGATAGGTTTGGAAGAAGCACCCCTTCCTGCATATCCATACAAGACAACACAGTTTTATTGTTAAAAGAGTTATTCACTACGTCCCAAAATAAGTATCATCTTACAAAAAAAAAAAAAAAAAAAATCCCAAAATGTGTCACCTTAGAAATTCAAGACGAAAATTGACAGTTGTTTCCAATTATACTCTTAGAATTAAAGAAGTAGTCCTCTTTAATATTACTCAATTCTAAAAAAAAAATAGGTATAGTTTAACAAACTCGACATTGTATTTATTAATTTTTCAATGAATGTGATTTTTGCTAAGATGACACTTAATTTGAATCAGAGGGAGTATTAATATTTTATTAAAAGTTTATCAAATGTACACGTCAATTAATATCTTTATCAGTTTAGTGGGGATCAGAATTGATCATAAAGTTCTTGACATTATAAATATTCTCATGATTCATGAAAGAAGGATATGGAATTGCTGAATTTCAAGCTTCACTAACTTTGATGCAAGATTCATGTTTCACGACATTTAAGGCTCCCATTAGTACATGTATATTATGATCATAAGCTAAAAATTTAATTTTATGAAGTGTTCGTGAAGGCGACGGCACCGGTTGTAGTGCCATAAAATACTCTTTAACCTTTGGCTTTGGGATTTGGTTGGGATTTTAAAAATGACAGATTATATTATTCAATCTTTTTTTCAGTAATTCATGTTCCAGGGGCTGTGTTTGATCTCCGTGTTTGACCAGTTATTAGGCCTACGAAACAAACTACAGCCTACGGGAGGAGAAAACGGAGAGAGGAATAAGGATAGTTGTTTACATTATTATTAATGTCACCTTCCGTTCATTTTTAATTGTCATATATATCAAAAATAGATGTCTATTTTTATTTGTCCAGTTTAAAAAATTAACAGATAATTTACCTATCTATTTTACACACCATTGTGTACCTTTTTTACCCTTATCATTAATTATTGGGTTAGAAACTTCAAATAATTGCTAGTGGCTGCACAACTTTTAAGGATAGTTGTTTACAGTATTACTCCATTATTGGTTGTATTTAATTAAGTACTCCCTCCCTCGTCTCAATATATATGACACTATTTGACTAAACATAACTTATAAGAAAATGAAGATTTTTAAATTTGTGGTCTAAACAAACATTAAACATTTGTGTGGCTATTGTAAAAAATTTCATTAAAGGTAAAAAGAAAATTTCAAAATTAATTGTTTCTAATTATAGAAATGTCACATTCTTTTTTGGAACAGACTAAAAGAAAAAGTGTGTCACATAATAGAGACAAAGAGGTGTAATACTCTTTCAGTTTCATTTTATGTGACAGTGTTAAATTAATAAACAGTGAATTTGAAATAAAATCTATGATCTTAAATATTATATTATGATATTTATGTGGTTACAAAAGCATATTGATAGTTTAAAAAAAATTAATTAAATTATTTTTAAATATAGACGTGTTGTTTCTTTAAGTTAAATAAAGAGGAAAGTGCTACATAAAATGGAAACAAGGATTATACATTAATAGTAATATACTATTTTCAATCTTTTTAAAGTGTAATTTAACTTGCTATAGTATGTCGTTTACTCAATCTTTTAAGATATCAGATTATATTTGTTACTTCATCTGTCAAATTTATGTGATACTTTTTTTTTTAGTCAGTCTTAAAAAAAATGACATCTCTCCAAATTTAGTAAGTAGTAACAACTTAACTTCAAGCGTCTCATCTTGCCGTTAATGAAATGATTTATAGCCATAGAAATTTCTACAGCTTATTTTAGACCACAAATTTTAATAATTTTTTCTTCTTTTTTTTTTTTTTTTTTTGAACTTTGTGTGCAGGTGAACACCTTCACATAATTTGGGGCGGACTGTGGATAAAAGTACTTGTTATTGCACATAATTTAACCTAATAATGTAAAGCACAAAATTTGAATTCTTTTCATTTATCTTGGCAGAGGGGGAGGCTAGAAGCGAATGAGGTAGCGTATGAATCCCTTTCGGTCTGAAATGAGAAAAAAAATTAATTGAAGAGAAATAAAAGGATATGAGTAACATCCAGCTTCATGAAGTGATTATTTTAAGAAAATAAAGACATTGGGGTCTGTATTTTTTGTTGGATCCCGCGGACTTTGAGGATATTGCTTTCTTTTTCATTCAGCGCTCACGTGTATTTCTATGCCTCCACCACACCTCCAATTAATTATTAATTTATCAACTAAACAGCTGAATCCTGAAACTGAAATTAAGTCCAAAACTGACTAACTTTTTGACCCTTAAATTGGCACAAATTATAATCTTATGATTCTATCACCAATGATTTTTATTCCCTTTCTCTAAATCTTTAAGCATGCATAATCCATAAATTATTACTCCCTTGATTTTTTAAAATTATATCTTAAGTTGGTAAAGTAATTTCACTTGATTATTTAGATACTAGAAAACTCTCTTCATCGATTGCGCCAAACAAGAGCATATAACATTTCTTGTTCACATTGAACCCTTTTTCAGCATCAAATGAAACCAAGTTCTACTAAATAGAGCTAGTTGAATATATTCCTAACACTTCATGAAAAAGAAGAGAGACTTTTAAAGCAATGTACAATCTCCCTTCTTGATGAGTTAGCTAAAAAGAAAAAGCAGAATAGATCAAGAAAAAAGAAAAAAAACTAGTTTAAGTTTATCTTCTATTACAATCCCTTCGTCCATGTTTACTTATCAATGTTTGACTTGGCACACCCGTTAAGAAGTAAAACTAAAGGGATAATTTTACTATATCACTCCTAGTTATTTTTAGTATAATGTAGACAAGTAAAAGTGGATGGAGGGAGTATAATATAGCCGTACACGATGTGAACCAAACTAACAACGTAAACGGTGGAGAACATGTCAATTATTGTGTATTAAAGAGAAGAAGGTTTTAATTCGCAACTCAAATACTTAATGCAACGTATATTAACTAAAGAAAAAATGTTAAGTTTGAAAAGTAAGGGCTGGAATATGAGAAAAAAAAAAGAAGGGAAATTAACTGTAATAATATGTAAAAGTAGGAAAAGGGGGTTTATTCGTCTTTGACTTTGACTGTGCATGGCTAAAAGCTGGATATATTGAGATAACACAAATAAAACAATATTTACAGCAGATTTTCATCACTTATATCTGGGATAGGGTCTCCCATTCAACGACATTTTCCAAAGTCTGGTAGTAATTTCTTCCTTTTTCATTTGCACACGGCCATAATTCACACGAGACTACTACACATCATCAAATTTCCTTGTTGACATTTAACACCATATATACTTTTTTTTTCCCTTATAATTATTCTTCCTCGTTTCTGCTATCTTGCTCCCTCTAAACATCCCATCTTCAGTTTCTCTCTCCATAGATCATTCACCCTAAATATTTTGTTGACAGTCTTCTCATTTCGTTCTCAGAATTAAAATCGAAATTTTCCTTTTTTTTGCTTGATCCCAAATTTGCATGCATGCCTTTCAAGTCCGAACTAGGCCATCCGTTTTGCTAACTTTTCTCCTCTTTGATTTGTTTTTCCTCTTTCTTACCGAGCAAATAATGTCCCCTCAATAGACAAGGTCAGGCATTACCACTGAGAATCAGAAGACAACTATCAGATAAAGTTAGTAGCCAGTCGATTTTTTTACTTTCGACATGATTTCTTACGCTGTGATCTATATATGAACAGATGTTGCACATAAAATTACTTTGTCTTCTTCATTTGATATCCTGATTTGTTTCGACTTGCATGTTCTAATAGTTTGTGTAAGTAGATATCGCGATTTGCTCTAATAATTTGTGTTTCTCGCTTGCTGGATAAGAGAAAAAACCTGTTCTACCAAAAAAAAAATAATGCTAATTATGGTAGAAAATTAGGGCAAATGTTTGGTCGAACAAACAAACTTTATTCACTTTCAAAAAAATCATGCATACAGACACCAGGTACTAACTACAGCAACACAAAAAAATAATTCAGCACTACTCTCGACCACCCTATCTGGTTGTCATTTACATTAAACTTGTCTATTGGTATAATCTTTCTATCCACCCTTTATCTCTACAGTGTTTCTTTCTATGCATGATGTCAAAAATTCTGTATTTGTTGTCCTGCTTTGTATGTTCAATGACTTTCTAGGGAAAATGTTAACCCTAACAATAATTTGTGTTTCTCCCTTGCAGGATAGAAAATATATAGTCCTATATATATATATATACATGATGATGTCGGCAGGAAATGGGCAGCTTTCAGTTCCTCCAGGGTTTCGTTTCCATCCCACGGATGAGGAGCTTCTTTATTATTATCTCAGGAAGAAAGTTTCTTACGAAGCAATAGATTTGGATGTTATTAGAGAAGTGGATCTTAACAAACTTGAACCTTGGGACCTCAAAGGTTACTCTCCATCCTCCTATTTTGCTTCCAGTATTAACGTTTGTAGAATTTCAGTTTTTATTTTATTTAAAAAAAAAAAAAAAAAAAAAAAAAAAGAAGAAGAAGAAGAAGAAGAAAGAAGATAAAAGGCATGCTAAAATTATACTTTCATGCATGCAGTTCATTGTATAACCTTCTTGTTTCATAACCTAAAAGGTATAAACAAGGCATAAGAATAATCTCCTTTTACTTCAACTTTTGAACCTACTCCTTTTAGGGAACTTATTTAGTTAGAAGATGCTGGCAAATTAAGTTAAAACCGGGTAAATCAACTCAATCAATAAAGCACTCTATAGATTTTTGAGTAGAAATCGGATTTGATCATCAGGATGAGATGTCCATTGGATTTGTAATTCAAAACCATAGAGGATCTCCTCATAATCACAAAAATATTCCAAGGATCTAAATCAATCACTTCTTCTAAAGATTATTAAAGAACAAAACCATATTACGACATTAGTAAAATTTTATAGGGAAATTATACTAAACCATAGTGGATTTTGCTTATATCCACTTACTGTCAAAATGAATTTTACACAAGCAATGCAAGGTAACCTGCCGCAGAAGGTTACTTGCCTTCTGTTGATGATTTACTCCCTCTGTTTCAATTTGTTTGAACCTATTTTCTTTTTAGTTCGTGTCAAAATGAATGACCTCTTTTCTAATTTGAAAACAAATTTACTTTATGAATGATTTACAGCCACACAAATTTTCAAGGTTTATTTTGAACCACAAGTTTCAAAAGTCTTCCCTCTTTCTTAAATGTCGTGCCCAATCAAATGAGTTCATATAAATTGAAACGGAAGAAGTATTATTTGACACTATGGAAGGAACAACATGAATATTCTATTAAATACTTACGGTATACCTAACCCCACCTGTGCCAATTGGATGAAAAGGGAGAATAAAGCAACTCTTACCTACTCAATTTGGCCCATTTATCGTCTGACATGATGCATTAACAATATACAATACCTAGTGTGATTCAACAAGTGGGATCTGTAGAAGGTGTGGTGTCTACGCAGACCTCACCCTCCATAATATGCATTAACATGTACAGTAAATAGTTTCTCAAAATTAGTTTAATGTACTCTTGTAGCTACGTTGAGTGGTATTCTGCTGCCTTGTCAATAGAAGAGGAAGTTTCACATTTATCTAATATTCTATAAAATGCAGAAATATGTAGAATAGGATCAGGTCCACAGAATGAATGGTACTTTTTCAGCCACAAGGACAAGAAGTACCCAACTGGGACTAGAACAAATAGAGCAACGGCAGCTGGATTTTGGAAGGCGACCGGGAGAGATAAGGCAATATATCTTAGCAATTCCAAGAGGATTGGAATGAGGAAAACTCTTGTATTTTACACAGGACGTGCCCCTCATGGCCAAAAGACTGACTGGATCATGCATGAGTATCGCCTTGATGACAACACTCCTGAAGTAGAGGTACAAATTAACTTCCCAATAACTATTTTTTGCCCTTTTTGATCTCCTCCTCTTTTATGTAGAGTAGGGTATTTTGGAGGTACTTTTCCATAACCTTTTTTTTTTCTTTTCAAACATTGACTTATTTTCTAGAATAAAAAATACATTTATTACTCCCTCAATTCGAGGTAATGTAACACTATTTTCTTATTATGTCATTTAAAAAATAATGACGTATTTCTAAATTTGAAATAATTTAACGTTAAACTTTTTAATTTACACTTCATAGAAGTTTTTATAGCTATACAAATGTTAGTTTAAAACCACAAGTTTCATAAGTTACATAGGCACACACATGTTATGCGTGTTTAAGAATAAAAGTTTCAAAGGTCTCATTTGTTTCTTAAGTTTCGTGCCGAGTCAGACTACATCATATAAATTGAAACAAAGAAAGTACTTTATAACAGTTTGGATAGTGTTACGTTTTAATGAAATTTTCGGGTGTTAAAGATTAATGACGACAATGTTATATAATTAGTTTTGGTAAAAGCAGAGATTGATATGGTGAATATAAGACTTGAGAATTATGAAAGAAGATGACTTTCGTCCAAAAGTGAGAAAAGTCATTATTCTGTTGTGATGAAAAATATTTTCTGACGATCAAACACTGGAGAATGATTTATTTGCCGAAAATGATTTTCCAGCATACCAAACACATCCGTCAAGAAATATACTAAGTTTTCCTTTCATTGTTCAAGCCATTGCAGGAAGACGGGTGGGTTGTTTGTAGGGTGTTCAAGAAAAAGAATTATACACGAGGTTTCCAACACGAGATGGGAGAAGATCATGACGAACATCAGTTACATTTCACCGATCATATGAAGGCAGCAGGAAGTTCTAGTGGCGGGATGACGGAATTATCAAAACAGAATAATATTCAACAACCTGAAGCACACTGCTACGACTATGCATCATCCTTTGATGGTTCAATGCACCTTCCTCAACTGCTTAGTCCCGACTTATCACTTCCTTGTCCACTCCCTCCTTTGAGTAACATGAACCACCTTGAATGTTCTCATCATAACTTATTGAGTCTAACATCAACACCAACTGCTAGTTGTAGTAGCACTTTTAATATTCCTCAACAACATGACAAATTTAGTGGTGATTGGTCTTTCTTGGATAAGCTTCTTGCTGCAAACCAAGGTGCATTGCAGTCTCAAGCAGCTACAGGAGATTTGGTTAACCCAACAGGCGCACAAAAGTATCCAATATTCCATCAACATGGCTTTGATCATGATCTTTTAAAATTCTCAAAGTAGATATACTCGCCAACGTTCTTTGGCTATTCTGACTTATATATTTTTTTTTTTTTCGTTTTTGGTTGATTTCAGAGTTCTTTCAATGTTAATCAGAAAACTTAATCTCCTGTACTGTGTTAAAAGTACTCTAGTTCATTCATCTTATTTTATATAACGGTATTTGGCTCTTTTTCTTATAACAACAACAATAATAATGATGGAAGATATATTAAGTAGTACAGTAATAATTTACATAAAAGTTCGTTTCAAACAGAAAATATCACATCAAAATTTTAGTTTTATATTTTAATGAATTTAAATGCTTGAAGAACTGATAGAAAACTTAAGGCGAAATACATAGATCCCTTTATCACTAACGATCACTTGAACACCTTAACTTTTTAAGTGATCACATAAATGCTTTTACCTGAGACACAGAGTCTCGTGGACATCTCATGATAACCTGGCAAATTAGGTGTGTTTCACTTCAAATTGAGCGCACGTCTTTAATATTGTGTGTTTCTTCTTCTTCATTCTTTTCGTTTAGAATTAAATTAATTTTTTATGTTGGCTGCACACTTTTACCACCCTCAGTTGCCCAGTCACCCCTTTTTTCCAGAGTCCGGAACCACAATGACCCCAAAAAAGATCATTTAAACCAAAATACCCCAATAAAAAATAAAAATAAAAAAAAGATGACAAAACTACCTTTAACGCATTATTGCGTTAAAGCGGTCCTCCTTTTTTTTTCTTTTGGTTAACTCCTCTCTCTTTACACTTTTTAACGTACTTTAGCCATAAATTAATCATGCTTCAAGACTCCGAAACTTCAATATTTTATATAGAACCCTACTTATTTTTGTGCGATTAATAAGGTAGGCTCAATACCTCAAGGATAAGCAAAAATTCAGATTGCCATTTTAGTGGTTGAAAAGTGCTCGAACTCCATTTTTGTTTGAAAACTTGGTGTCATTAGCTTTAAGTTATTTATGTTTTAGGGTTTAGATTTAAGCATGTTATTTTTCAGTCAAAATTGCAGCATTCATACCAATCTCAAAATAATTAATTTGCATCATTCATAATAATATGAAAATACTTAAACTTGTTCATTAATAACAAACCGAAAGTAGTAAAAATACAATCATCAAAGAAAGAAAAAACTTAAAATACATTCATCAATTCATGCCCTTGAGTTGATGCAAAAACTAAACGTACTAATATTCTTCAAATTAACAACATCATCATAAATTAAACATAAAACTAAATTCATAATATTCTTAATCATCATCAGAATAGAAATCTTCAATATCGTCCTCAGAACAATATTTTGGGTTTCTTAAGACATATCTTTTTTCTATAGTTATTAATTCTCTACTTGTTGATGATGTTTGTTGCTCGGCCACCTTTAGCATGTAAAATCTACAACGTCTTTCTAGCATTCTGCTGTTTTCTTTTCTAATCCTTTGTACGGCAGTCTTGCAAGTTTCTGGACCTACTCGAGGCATGGTTACTGAGTACCTTGTTGGGATTTGAACGTTGAGATTTTCCAAGTCACGAAGAAGACGTTGTGATTCGGCGTACCGATATGCCCATTCGCGACGTAAACCACAATAATATTCACGTGGATCTGAATATTTCAGCTCGCGAAAATCATCAGTATGCTCTATTAAAAGGTGGGGCTTGAAATCGTCTACCACGAATTCACTGTTATCGATTGAGGAATCACTGGAATAGTTGTTTTGATTTGAGTTGTCATCACCACTGCTATTCGAATCCTGTGGGAAAAATACCGACCAATCTATATTTCTACTATTCGACATTGAATTTTAAGTAGATACTAAGTAGCAAAAGTCTCTTTATATAGGTATCAAACTCAATAGGTTGTGGAATCATGACTATGACCCCACCAACTTTATTTAATACAGTACAACTATTAATAATATCATGGGGAATCATCGAACATCTCATAGTCCGAATCCCACTTGGATCTGAATCTATGTTGACCATATTCTACCCTGAGGCAACGTATTTTCATCCGATTGTTCTCTTCGCGAAAACGGTTAAGAGAAAAATTCAACTCTTATGGAGTGCCACGAGGCATTGACATAGCACGTCTTTTTGGGCGTTTAAGCCCTAGTGACCTCAAGTTTTGTTCCAGTGCTACAGCCTCCCTAACACGCCAATTCCACTCGTCTGTCATCATATTGTTGTAACATTGGTTGTATCTCTCGTTTGGGTTGTTCAAGTATTCAAAATCTTCATCCAATTCCCATGTCCTACCCATTGCGTCGAATATGTCTCCTGGAGAGAACGTTGTTGTTACACCTCGGAAAATTTTTCGTTGTTGCACAGTGAATAGACCAACGAAGGGGTATACGATGTTTCAATAAGTAAGAAATAGCATTTGATGATCCTAATTGAGATTTCAAAGACATTCGAGGTAAGAGAAGAAAGTTTGCCAAGAAAGGCAAGGTATACGATATGTATCGGATAAGATTTACGAGTAACAAGTTAATGATGACTTAACGATGTCTAGGAGAAGAGTTATAACGTCCCATAGATTGTTAATGAGGTTTTAAACAAGTGTTAAGAAGGTTCCATAAGGATTGGAGATCGAATGAGTCGACGAGACCGAGTTTCGAAAAAGCTGGGCATTATACGGTCCAACACATGCGTTATAAAATATATTGGCCGTATGTTAGGCCGTATATTATGCGCTGATTTAATGGCGACCTTCCTTTGGACCAAATCTACGGCCACACATACGGTCCATATAAATTATACGGTTCGTATGTTGGTCTGTAGAACTGAGTCGGGACAGGTTCTAATTTAATATAAGGGACCCAAGTTCATTTCATTTCATTTCATTTTCACTCCCCTTCTCTCAAGAACTCTCTAGAATATTTCTCCACACCTTTTCCATAAGAACTCAAGAGAAATTGATGATTAACTTCATCAAACCAAGAGAATCCAGTGTAAGAAACTTATTAGGGCTCATCCAAGACAAGAAATCCCACTGGAGGTGAACTAGGATTTTGGCTCAAGTGAAGTGTTTCCATCCAAGGTTCATTCCTACACCCTCTAAGGTAAGTTTTATGGTCATTTCATGTTGTTTAAAGTATTGAGAGGTCGAAAGACTTGGATTGTAGAAGGAGATAGAAAATGGGTCATGAATGTGAGAATAGTACCATTTTTGAGTAGTAGCTTGGAATGAGTCATGATTCTTGATATGTTGTGATTATAGTTATGTTATAAATGACATTAAGAACATGGGATAGACATTGTATATGAGTGAATGTAATAGTGTGCTATGACCATGGTTATGGATGATTTGAAGTGAATTGGGAAATATGGATAATGTAGGTGAATAAAGACTATTGCTTATGATGTTGTGAGTGTTATTATAGACGTTTGGGAGTTGATATATGATATGTGGAAAGTTGTAGAAACAAAGGAGATGCTGCCCAATTTTCTCTAGCTTTAGTCAAGTATGCTAAGCTATCGATTATCTAATGTTAGTATAAACTCTAATGAAGGTAGAAATATGAGCATTGAAGGAGAACGTTCAAGTGATAGAATAGCTAAATGAAAAGGTATGTAAGGCTAACCCTTCTTTCAATAAGGCATGGTTCCTTGGCTATATATCTGTTCTTTCATGAGTCTATATTGACCTCCAAATGATTCTACCTTTAAAGCTACTAAAGCTCATGATTCTCGTTATGTTTACGATTCTACTAGATTCCTTATATGATGGGTGATCCTCTAAGGATAGATGTAATGAAACGATGATAGTAATGAAGTCGAAGATGCTTCTGATCTCCTATGTATATGTGTCTATGTATGACTATTATGTAACACCGAGCTTATATGGCCGGGTATGGTATGTATTGCGCGAACACCACTGCAGTTGGGTACGGATAACCCTGAGCCTTGGTAGGGCCAGGTATGTATAATCACCGAGTCTTGCCATGGCCGGGTATGTGAAACACCGAACCTTCATGGTCGGGTATGCTATGAATACGAATATGAATACGATTATGAATATGAATATGGATATGAAAATGTATACAAATACGGATACGAATACGGATACGGATATGGATATGGATGTATGGATATGTACATGTGTATGTACACAAACACGCATTAGAAATGGAAGGTCCCTATGAAAGGCAAGTAAGTGTTTATGACGATGGTTCTACTACCTCCCATCTTATGCTATTTCTTATGTTGTCTCTTATGCTTCTATAATGATGTTAATTATGCTTTACATACTCAGTACATCCTTCGTACTGTCGTTCTTTTATTTGTAGACGCTGCGTCATGCCCGTAGGTGGCCAGGGAGACAGGCTTGATCCATAGCTTTATTACTCAGGGACTACGTAGAGGAGCTCCATTTCATTCGGAGCTACAGCTTTTGGTATCTATTCTTTTGTGTACATACTTATGGGGATGGTGGGGTCCTGTCCCGCCTATATGATGTGACATACTCTTCTTAGAGGCTTGTAGACATGTGTATATGGTTAGATGTCTTTAGCCTTGTCGGCTCATATTTTGTATATCATTTTGATAGCCTTGTCGGCTTATGTACATTGATATGGGCATAGTTGTTGATGGTGATATAAATGTGTTGTTGCCTAATGAGATTAGTATGAATGATGGATAGAAAGTATGATTAAGCTATGTGGCTCACCTAGATGTAAATGTGAATGTACGATAAGAGGTGCCCAGGTAGGTTAGCACCGGGTACCCGTCATGGCCCTCCGGCTAGGTCGTGACAGTTGTAATACGACTAATATCCAAATTGGTTAAAAAATGACATAGTAACTCAATTTTGTGTGATTGGAACTATTCGTCAATTACGTTATATAACACTTGCTAGCATGAAACGCAAATTTTGGATTCGAATTATGACGTTTTTTCTGTATGAAAACTAAGGTTGACAACACAGGCGCACAGATATAGCGCAGTAATTTACTGTGTTATGTCACAATAGCGCAGTAAGTTTACTGTGTTATATATTAATAACGCGGTAATTGATCGCGTGCTATTCTGACATAACGCAGTAAATTACTGCGCTATATCTGTCCAAACTGCACTAAATTGACATAACGCAGTAAATTCATGCGTTATGCTACACTCCATACTTAATTTGACTTGACGTAACACTGCAAGAAACACTAATTGCATGCATGCGTTGATTGAATATTCAAACGCATTTAAATGTTATTAATACGGATTTTGTATGAAAGAAAAACACAGTTTCTAACTTTCATTCAATTTCTGTTTTTTACAAAATTCTAAGTTTCGTCCAACTTTTACATTTTGTACTCCTAAATTAGTCAAAAAAATGGAAGATGTTCCAAAGATTAGGGTTTCTTTATTCTGGGACGGAGAAATTATATTCGAGGAAAATAATTTGCGTTATGACTCTCCCCCAAAATACCATGTTAAGTTTCCACTTAACTTAAAATTCTTAAAACTACTCCAAGCCTTGTATAATAGACTACAAGTTAGTAGGAGTGATTTTGATTTCAATATAATTGGAAGATATCCAATATCATTTACACTGCAAGGTGTAACTAGTTATGGACAGTGGTACATTCAAAATGATGTTTCTTTGACGGATTATTTGAAGGCACCTTATGATTATAGGGAATGCATAACTTTTAATGTCTTCGAAATGTACGTAGAGAAGGTTCCCATTAATCGACTTGAAGTCATGGTTACAGCTCCTTAGGAAGCCCGAAATAGACCCCGTCGGGCAAGCCCATCTAGAATTCAGGCTGAAGTTACTGAAGCGGAACCTACCCATGAACACAATTACCCTAACATGATCACTTATAAAGGCATTTTGAGGAGTCAAATGCCTCTGGAAAGTTTAAGTCAGCAATTTGATCGGCAATGGTAAATAATCATTATTATCATTGTTATTATTACGTGTAGTAGCATATGTTTATTACTTGAATGCTACTAATGATGTTGATTATATTTTTTAGGGGTTATACACCTACTCAAAACGATGGTCCTTCCTCAAGTTTCGGTGCAGTTGATTACTATCGGTACGTCTATTTTTTTATCGGTACGTCTATTTTTTTAACATCAATAGTATTATTTGATGTGTAGTAGTTAAAATACTCTAGTTTCTTATGTAGGGAGAATGTGGCCGTTGCACCAAATTATAGGCAAAGAACTGCTATGGATTGTCCGGATTATCCGAATTATATAGTGACATTATCGAGTGATAGTGAGGAAATACCTAATGCGGAGGAAAGTGAAGATGAAAAAAGTGAGGATGAGGTTGAGGTTGGAACTAATCCTCAATATCAAGTAGAACTGTTGCAAGACATGATGAACAGTTCGGCACACCAGGAAGAACTGAATTCACAACACCCATTTGACCAGCAAGCGCCTTTGCCGCAAAGCCAATTTCAACAGCAAGAGTCGACCCCGGTTCAGTGGCATTCCGATGAGATCCCCTATCTTAATCGTCTTCAAGATCGCCCAGATGCCTTTGTCTTTACTAGGGATGATGATCATATTTGGTGAAGTTTGTGGAAAGAGCCAGTGGATCTTGTAAAACAGAAGGTTCATATTGAAAAAGGCATGATTGTCAACTCAAAAAAATCATTGCAAAAGGCTGTTAAGATTTATTGCATCCAGGGGATGAGAGAGTTCAAAGTTGACGATTCCACTCAAAAACTTTGGCATTGGTGTGCAAGCGAAAAAATCAAGGTTGCCAATGGATGCTCCATGGTAAGGAGACTGCTGAAAAGATGTGGACTGTTTCAAAGTTCTACACAAGGCACACTTGTGATATGGGTGACCTCCCAGATGATCATTGCAATCTAGATACCAATATGATTACTGCTGTGTTAGTTGGCGACATTGCAAAAAGCCCAAGGTGTCCCTTTCTCCTAAGTTTATTTTAATTTTGATGTTAATACAATGTTCCTTATTGCTATGTGCTGATATTTCAACTTATCCAGGTACTCTATTAAAGATTGTATTACAGTCGTCCTGAAAGTATATCGCAAAAACGTTAGTAGGCGGAAGGCGTATCTTGGGCGTAGGCGTGCACATGAGATAGTCTACAACAATTGGGAGGGCTCTTTCAAGAAGTTGTCGAGATACATGGTAGGTCTACAACACTTCAATCCTAGTATTGTTGTTGAATGGAAGCTCAAATCGAAGCCTGGTGTGCCGGGTAATATTTTTGAGTTTGTGTTTTGGGCATTCAAACCATGCATTGATGGTGTTGCTCATTGTCGGCCGGTAATATCAATAGATGGAACACATGTGTACGAGGTATACGACATAAAGCTGCTAATTACAGTTGGAATGGATGCAAATGGAGCTATATTCCCTCTAGCTATTGCAATTGCAGATAATGAGAGCACTAATACGTGGGGTCTGTTTTTGAACTACTTGAGGCAACACGTTATTAAGGATCACATGGGCATATATGTTATATCAGATAGAAATACTGGCATATTGAACAATATGTTTAATTTGCATGGGTCGCAGCCGCCCTTTGCCTACCATCGTTATTGTTTAAGGCATTTGAAGGTAAACTACCAAAAGACATATCGAAGCCCAGCATTTCGCAATTGGATATGGGCAGCTGCAACAGAACATCAGGAAAAGAAGTTTCACCTGCAGATGGTGTTTATTAGGCGGGCGGATGAGGAAGCCTTCCATTGGTTGAATACAACTGATAAAGACAAATGGACATTACACTAGGATGAAGGTAAGCGATGCGGGATGCTGACAACAAACAGCTTTGAGTCATTCAATGGCTTGTTAAAATCTGCACAGGGACTACTCGTCACCGCAATGGTGAGAATGTCTTTTAAGCAAGTTGTGGAGCGGTTCGTCACTAGATCAAAAGAGGCCAAAGGACTTGCGACAGACGGAGTAAGATGAATGCCAAAACCGTCACAAGTGTTCGAGTATCACAAATTTAAGGCTCAGCAACACGACCGGATGGAGTACAACTATGCAGAGCGCATATTTGAACTCACAACAAGTGTGCAACAAGGTAAAGGAGGTATCGTCCAAACAATTTGTGAGATTCCAAGAACATGCACATGTGGCAAGTGACAATCATATCACATGCCATGTTCTCGTGCCTTCAAGTGTTTTATCACAATGGGAAAAAATGCCTCCACGAACATGGCTAAGGAATACACAGTTTAAAATTATGCAAAAACGTATCTTTGGAAGGTTCTAACCACTTGGTAGTGAGATTTATTGGCCACCAGATCCATTTTCCATGGTTGCAAATAAAACATTTATTCTTAAATTCAAAAAGAAAGCATACTCCCGTATTCCTAATGAAATGGATGTTTCACTAGGGAGATAGACTCGAAAATGCTCATTTTGAAATTATGTTGGTCATGATAAGTGCAAGTATCCCTTACGACATGGTGGTCAAAATACATCTCGCAGTGGAAGTACCTCTCGTGGCGGAGGAAACTTTCATGGTGGTGGAAGATCTAGTGGTGGTTGCACATCTCGCGGTGGTGGCGGAAGATCAACTCAAGGGCATTAATTGATGAATGTATTTTAAGTTTTTTCTTTCTTAAATGATTGTATTTTTACCACTTTCAATTTGTTATTAATGAACAAGTTTAGGTATTTTCATATTAGCTTTCAAATGAATGATGCGTTCTATGGTCAAAGTACGTTAAAAAAAGTGTAATGGAAGAAGGGTTAACCAAAAGGGCCAAAAAAAAAAAGACGGACACTATAGCGCAGTAAATTACTGTGCTATAGCAGTTAACGGAGCCGTTCTCGTTAACTGCTTTAGCACAGTAATTTCTTTGTGCTAAAACACTTTGGTAACTTTTTTTTTTTTTTTGTTGAGCTAGTTTGGTTAAAAAACTTTTTTTTGAGGCTATTTTGGTTCCGGACTCGAAATATTCAGCATACTATTCTAAGAAACAGGGAGAGAAGGATAAAACATTTTACCTTAAAAATAATTACTTCGTCCATTTTAATTTATGTGAACCTATTTGACCGAGCACGGAGTTTAACAAAAAAGAGAAGACTTTTGAACTTGTGGTGTAAAATGAGATACATATATTTTGTGTGGCAGTAAATCATTGCATATTGGTAAATTGTTTCCAAATATGAAAAGGGCCATTCTTTTTGAGACGTACCAAAACAGAAATAGGTTCAAATAAATTGAAACGAAGGGAGTATCTTTTTTTTTTTTTTTTTTTTTTTTAATATTTTGTTAATTTGTCTGCAACTGATCATTTGTTTACCTAGAAGTTGCATATAGAACCCTTTGGCGTTTTGTTCACAAGTGAATGGAAGGAAGGGTCTTAACCAAATGACACTACAAGAGACTAGAGTTGACAGACTTTCACTAATACAACTTGTACTACTCAGAATTGACCTTTTGTTAACCAACTAACACTCTAATGACCGACAAACAACAGTATATTGGTATGCAATGAATTTGATATCATCAAATTGATCTTCTAAGAGAAGCATTTAACTTTGGCAAATAAATCCATTTATAAATTTCCAATTATTGGTCTTTTGTGATTATACCTTCTATTTTTTCGACATAGTTAAATATCCATACCCTTTCCATGTATCTGCGAACTATGTTGTACATGCATTAACTTGTTCATGTAAAATATTTTCCTTAACCGATGCCGTCATTGGAACGCAAAACAATATCTTTTTGATATTTATTAACGTGCTTTAAGGACTTAAATCTTGCGATATATCCGGAGACTCTACAGTGCCAATCACCTCTCATCCCAAAATTTGGGGCGTGCAAATGGGGTTCTACTAGAGGTAAAAATTGAACTGGGGGTTGTATACGGTAAAACCTGGGTCAATGTGTGATCGGTGAAGACCGGAGCCGAGGATAAGTCTGAATGAGCACAAGCATATTTGATCTTTTCTTCACTGGATGTAATTGACCCGAGACAAGAGAAGCGTGTCCGTTGGTCCGGTTAACCGGTTGCAAGGTTGCCACGCGTCAGGAAACCATTCTGCCATTTGCACTGGCGATCGTACGGGTGTTAGACCGTACGGCCCTACCTTATCGTTTTTAGGGTTTCTTTATTCATAAAGACTTTTGTATTGTATTCTTGCTGCCTAAGGCATACCTATAAATAGAGGACATTCTTCCCTTATTTGGGGTTAGCTTTTTCAGATCTCAACATTGTAATAGTCAAATATATAGAAGCTCTTTCTCTCTCTCTCTCTCTCTCTCTCTGTTATTGATGGGATTTGTGGTGTTCTTTAGCTTTACTTGTTCATTCAATATAACACAATTATATATATATATATTTGGTATAAATCACCAAACACGATTCACGTTCTCTGACAATAAACACACATCTATACATATATTGCAACAAACAAATCCATAGACATTTCATACCAACAAATAGATTAAAAATTCATCCACGTATCCCCACTTACAAATTTAATTGTTACCGAAATCCGGGGTAAACAGTTTGGCGCCCACCATGGGGCTAGGATAATAATGGTTTTTTAATCTTTGCTTCTTCCTTCTTTTACCCATTGATTGAGGAATCCGCTAATTTCTGCAAAAACGGACAAAATGGCAAGCAGTGGACAGTCCGATCATGTCAACAACAACAAAATTGTGGCTGAAAACGAGAACAACAGTGGGTTACGAAACCTACCAGCAGATCCAGTCGACCTAAACTCTATTGATTCGAGAGAAGGCCTCGGCGTGAGAATGCGGTGAATCGGGGAGAATGCGCCTTTCGACCACGATCCCTTGAATACTCGCGGCTCGATTACTTTGTCCTGGGCTCAAGGCGGAAAACACGGATACTCCGGATGAGATTAACTTACTTTTAATATTTGAAATGTTACGAGACGGGGGACCGCCGCCGAACAGGGGATTGCAATAGCTCGGCACGGAGCAAAAACGACAAGGCAGTTCCGGTAAGGTCAAAAGGAGTCACTGAACCAAGGGGGGATGAAACACGAATAGTCGAGAGTAACGGATCCGGAGGCTGGATCGTCCACCGAAGTTCCCGAAGATGCTGGCAAACCTTGGCAAAGCGGGTAGATTCAAAAAGAAGAGGGTGGAACGTATAATTCTCGGGTGGATCGGATCCCGGGAGCTCCGCTGATTCTGAAAGGGCCGGATTCAAAGAGGTACATTCGAATGCCTTTCCCTCCTAGTGCGGCTCCGAAGTTAATCCCGAAGAGGTTCAAGATGCCGGATATACCGAAATACGATGGTATAACAGACCCGCAGGAGCACGTGACTTCTTACACCTGTGCCATAAAAGGGAACGATGTCGAAGAGGATGAAATTGAGTTCGTGTTATTAAAAAAATTTGGGGAAACACTATCGAAAGGAGCGTCGACCTGGTATGACCATCTTCCCGAGCCCATCACTTCCTTCGAAATGCTCGCAGATGCGTTCATCAAAGCCCATGCTGGAGCTAAAAAAGTGCAAGCCCGAAAGGCGGACATCTTCCAAATATCCCAAAGGGACGATGAGTTGTTACGAGAATTTGTGAACCACTTCCAGAGGGAACGAATGGAGCTCCCTCCGATTCCGGAAGAATGGGCTACATAAGCTTTCACCAAAGGGCTTAATCCTCGGAGCTCGGCCCCTTCATTCAAACTAAAAGAAAACTTGTTGGAGTATGGCAGGGCCAATGCACAGCGGATGTTCATAACAGATACAAATCAAATATTCGAGTAGAGGATGACCAACTTGAACTTCCCCCGGGACCCATAAATATTAGCAAAAGCTCTGAGAGGTCGAGAAAAAATTACAAGCCGGAGATGCGACCATCGAGGGAAAGGTACTGACCATACTCTCATTCGAAAAAATCGAGCTTCGGGTCGGAAAAATTGAGGGTCGGCCCCAGTCACTTCTCGGGTAAGGGCGATATACCGGGAACGCCGTCAACGATTGAGGCCTATCATTTAGAAGTGATGCCGGGAGTTCGGCTAGCAACAAAGATGTGCGGAGGATATCGGAGTACAACTTCAACATCGACACCTTGGACCTCGTCTCGGCTATCGGCGTATCCACGAGGCTAGATGGCCAAGGCCATTAAGGTTAGACCCGGGTCAAGAGGACCCTGGCGTGGTGTGTGAATATCATGAGACCCATGGGCACAGAACTGAAGACTGTCGTCAGTTAAGGGAGGAGGTGGCTCTTTTATTGAAGAATGGCCACCTTCGAGAATTCCTGAGTGAACGAGCCAAAAACTACTACAAAGAAAGGAAGAGTCACAAACGAGCTGAGTCGGTGGAACCTCAACATGTAATCAATATTATAATCGGGGGAACGGATGCTCCAGGAGGGTCAGTGATGAAACGAATAAAGGTTTCCATTGTACGAGAGAAGCGCAATCGGGACTATGTACCCCAGGGTTCCATCTCCTTCAATAACGAGGATGCAGAAGGAATTATTCAACCGCACAATGATGCATTGGTAATTTCTATCCTTATTTTCAAATCACAAGTTAAACGTATTTTGATTGACTCAGGTAGTTTGGCCAACATCATCGGTAGAGAGTGGTAGAACGCTAAGGCTACTTCGACCAGTTATGGTGGCGAGAGTACTCGGCGGGTTGATAACAGCGAAACCACGAAAGGAGAAATTTCTTTGCCGGTCTATATTGATGGCACCATACGGCACCCGGTTGGTGAAGAGGACGATTTCGGCGTGCCTAGATCATTTGTATTACCGGATGACTCGGAGCGAAATCACGTAGAGGGAGGAACAAGCCATCTTGTTCAACATCTCTGGGATAGAAAGGTATAACTGGGCACGGGGTTAGCCTTGGAGCTCAGGAACAAGTTAATTAAATTTCTTCAAGCTAATGCCGATTGTTTTGCGTGATCCCATATAGATATGACAGGTGTGCCACCAGAAGTCACGACTCAGAAGCTTAGCCTCGATAGGAAATTCCCCCCCGATTAGAAGCGAGAGAAAAAGGAGACGATGGCGGGCAAAACATGCCTTTGTAAAAGATGAGGGTAACAAAGCTTTTATAAATAGGCCTCTATCGGGGAGGTAAAATAGCCGGCGGCTAGCTAATGTGGTCGTGGTGCCAAATAAAGGTAATAAATTTAGAATGTGTGTCGACTATAAGGATGCGAACAAAGCATGCAGAAGGATTCGTTTCCGATGCCTCGCGTCAATCAAATGATCGATTCAACGGTCGCCGCATGAGATGTTAAGTTTCCTCGATGCTTACTCTCGGTACGATCGAATCGGATGCATCACGGAGGATCAAAGAAAACCTCGCTTATTACCGATATGGGGACTTACATTATAATGTCATGCCATTCGAGTTAAAATGCCGGAGCAACTTATCAACGTGTAGTTAATAAAATGTGGAAGAACGAGATAGGAGAAAAATATGGAAGTTTATATTGATGACATACAGTCGAGTCCCTGGAAATAGAGGACCATTTAAAGCATTTGGGGATACCTTTGATGTACTTCACAAATACAACACGAAGCTTAACCCGAGAGAAATGTGCCTTCGGTGTCCGATGAAAAATTTTGGGCTTCATGGTGTCAAACAGAGAACGGAGAATTGAAATTAACCGGACAAGATCAAAGCCATTGAGGATATTGAGGTGGTGAACAACATCAAGGCGGGTGGAGGCTCCTTTGAAGAATAGCGACAGTGAGCGGTTTCATTTCGAGTTAACTTCGGATAAAAGTCACCGTTTCTTCTCACTGCGAGAAAGAAAAATGACTTCGTACGGACAACAGGAATGTCAAAAAACTTTGCGAGAATTAAAAAGGTACTTATCGAGCCGCCTGCTTTGCGCGCGCCAAAGGTAGACTAACGATTATTTTTGTACCTTGCCATGTCAAGGTAGCGGTAGCGGTGTTTGGTCCGGGAGATGAAGCGTCTCGCAAGTTCCCAATATATTATGTGGTAGGACTTTAGGAGATGCGAGGGACTCGTTATCCACACCTCGAAAAGTTGGCCTTGGCATTGGTAAGTGCGTCAAGAAAGATAAAACCTTACTTTCAATGCCATTCGATATGTGTAGTAACTATTTACCCGCTAAAAAAATGGCATGCATAAGCCGGAGTTATCGGGGTGAATGACTAAATGGACGTAAGATTAGCGGATATGATATCGAGTATAGGCCTAGAACGGTTATTAAATCTCAAATCGTAGCCGATTTTGTGGGTGACTTTACCCCTGCCATGATTCCCGAGGTCGAGAAAGAACTTTTGCTAACCTTGGAAAAGGCCTCGGGTATCTGGTCTTTACACACAGATGGGGCTTCGAACCTGAAAGGTTCTGGGTTGGGCATTGTTCTTAAGACCCCCGCCGGTGATGCCATTAGGCAATCGATTAGAACTATAAAATTAACTAACAATGAGCGAGTATGAGGCTATGATTGCGGGTTTGGAATTGGCTCGGAGTTTAGGAGCCAAAATAATTGAGGCAAAATGCGACTCTCTTGTCGTGAACCAGGTGAATGGCGTCTTCGAGGGTCAAGGATGAGCGTATGCAAAGATACTTGGAGAAAACTCGGGTGATACTACACCGGTTTAAAGAATGGATCATGCGACATGTACCCGGGGAGCGAGAATAACGAAGTGATGCATTGGCCAATTTGGGCTCTTCAGTCGAAGCGGAGGAAATCAACCCCGGTACCGTGGTGCAATCGATGAATTTGGTGGTAGAAAACGGGCAGGCCGAGGTAAACACAATGGGTCTAACTTGGGATTGGCGCAACAGATACATCGATTACTTGCGAGATGGGAAGCTCCCGAGTGACCCAAAGGAATCACAATTACTCTGGACCAAGGCAGCACGGTTCTGCTTAATAGATGGCTAATTATATCGACGGTCCTTCTTCGGACCTCTGGCCAAGTGTTTGGGTCCCAGAGAAACAAACTATGTGATGAGAGAGATCCACGAGGGTACCTGCGGTAACCACTCCGGTGCGGAAGCCTTGGTTCGAAAAGTTATCAAAGTCGGTTATTACTGGAACCAAATAGAGGATGATGCGAAGAATTTTGTCCGAAAATGCGACGGGTGTCAAAGGCATGCCCCGATGGTTCATCAACCCGGGGAGTTACTGCACCCGGTGATATCACCTTGGCCATTCATGAAGTGGGGAATGGACATCGTCGGTCCTTTGCCATGGGCACTAGGTAAGGCTCATTTCATTCTACTTATGACTGACTATTTCTCAAAATGGGTTGAAGCGCAGGCCTTCCAAAAGATTAGAGAAAAGGAGGTTATTATCTTCATATGGGACCATATTATCTGTCGTTTCGGCATCCCAGCCGAAATAACCTGTGATAATAGCCCTCAGTTCATTGGCAGCAAGGTCAATAATTTTCTCGAAGGGTTGAAGATAATATCGACTCTGTATCACCCGAGCGCAAACGGACAGGCGGAATCCACGAACACAATAATAATTCAAAATCTAAGAAAAAGACTTGAAACATTGAAGCATAGATGGAGGGAAGTGCTGCCGGAGGTATTATGGGCTTACAGAACTACGTCAAAATCGAGCATGGGAGAAACACTTTTCTCGTTGGTCTACGGGGCCGAAGCTTTGATTTCGGTAGAAGTTAGCAAATCGAGCCTCCGATTCTAATACGTCACCAGCGGGACAAACGAGGAGGCTATGGCCGTAAGACTCGACCTGGCGGACGAACTACGCGAAAATGCACTGGTCCGTTTAGCTGCTCAAAAGCAACGGATAGAGAGGTACTACAACCGAAGGGCCAATCTTCAACATTTCAGAACAGGGGACTTGGTACTCCAAAAAGTTACTTTGAATACCAAGAATCCCAATGACGGGAAGTTGGGTCCGAATTGGGAAGGGTCGTACAAGATAACCGGAGTAACGAGTAAAGGATCGTACCAACTGGAATCCATGGACGGATAATGGGTGCGCAATAACTGGAATGTGGCTCATTTGAAGAAATACTATTGCTAAGGTATGGATACCTACCTTTGTGACCATCTTTTATTAACCTATCTTTTTTTGTAGAAGTGGTACCGAAATAAGCCCGAGGGAATGGAGTTAGGTCTGAAAACACGTGTTGCACTCTTTTTCTTAGTACGATTTTGTCGAAGTGGGTTTCCGATAAGGTTTTTAACGAGGCAACAAGTACAACGTGTTACTTTATGAAAACAAGGCAAAGTACCCGTAAACGGAGGGCTACGCCTCGAATGGGGACTTAATAGTGCTTACCCGATCATGCAGCTCGGATAAACACTAGGGGACTATCATACCCACATCGAGGCCTATCCCGAAAAGGTAGAATGAGTTCAACTCACCAATGCATATGAAGAAACACTGTTAAGTGCTACCCCGAAAAGGTCCTTGAAATTTTATGTTTCTTATTTTTGTGTAAACCCGGACCGTTTTTGCTAGGTTTCGATGTAAGGACCAAACGATAAAAAATGAATCGTGTCCACTTAGCATTTGCTATGGCAAAAACAGAAGGAAACGGATGAAATGCTTATATTATGTAGGTGCAAACACTTACAATATAAAGAAGCGTGATGAAAAATACGTCTCGGACATGTCTTTTTATTAAATACCTACCGGGGACTATCGTCGAAATTCGGCAAAGGCAACAAGGTCACGTTGAACCGAGTCAAAATCTTTTAACACCCTCGAATAGGAATTTGTCGTCTCAAAATTTGACAAAAGGCAAGGATTCAGGTATCCGAACCTAATCTATTATAAGTAAACGGTCGGAAAAGGTTCAAATAATTTAAAAACCTTGACCCGAAATGCCCAATGTGATTCGGAGACGTCTGAATTCACGAAGTACAAATTAGCCCCGCGGGCAAATCACTGGCTAAAATCCTCGGTCAAAAAACGTACCGAACGAAGAAAAAGCCAATACTTAATAATATAGGTGTAATTCGGACAAAAGAGGTGGTTCCGAACCTTTGATTATTGCTTTCGAGATAAACGATTAAGGCAAATGTCATAACGTGCATTCGGATAAAAGAATGAAGAAAACAACAGCCAAAAGGGAAATACACATTTCATATATAAAACTAAGTCTTTACATTTGGACTTTTCACACAAGTCAAAAATAAAAACAAAAATAAAGGCTCGTACAGGCCCTGATCTACCCGGTATGGTTGGAACCAAAGTTCTCAAAAATCGTTTGCTCGGAATCTTCAGAATCAGCATCGAGAGCCTTCCTGGCCTTCTCCTCGATTTCTTTGGCTTTGAGTATCCGAGCTTGGAGGTCCCCTAAACCTTTTTCAACCTGTTCAAGGGTAACCTCAGATTTCTACCGCTCGCCTCGATCGTAATCGTAGAACGAGCCTCGGCAGTCTCCATATCTTTAAGAGACTCTTCTAAGTCGGCCTCGGCTTTTTTCAATTTAGCCTCTAGTTCGGATCTCTCTACAAGAAGAACTATTTGAATTTGATTAGCCGACTCAAGCTCAGCACCGAGCTCATCATTGGCCTCTGCAGCCTCCTCGAGCTTGCTCTTGAGCTCGTCACTAATCCGAGCTCGAGTCTCGGCTTTCTGTTCGACCACCCTCAACTTCTCCTTATCATTGGCACTCTTGGATTCAAGCTGGTGATACCTTTCTGCCATCCTCACGGCATCGACCTTGACCGAGTCAAGTTCACTCCGAAGTTGGGAAATAGTGGCCTCGAGTTTACCAAGCCTCGTAATAAAATGGGCATTATCTTGATTAATACCGGCATTTTCCGCCTTAAGGAGCCAGTTCTTTTCAACCATATCGGTCAACTCAGCCTTCAAGCGAAGGTTTTCGGCTTTTGCCGCTTCGAGCTCGGATTGAAGGTTGGGTAGAGCCGTGGCCATTTTTAGCCGATCTTCTTTCTTAGCCACGGAGGAGGAGTTTAAACTTCTCCGTTTCTCGGCCCTGGGCATCCAGCTAGCCCTTTAAGTCGTCAACCTCGTTTTGGTCATGGACAAAGCTCTCATTAACGAGCACAACACTCTGCAGAAGAAGAAGCAAATCGAGTTAAGAAATTGAATAAACGAGAGTTGAAAATCGCACATCAATATTATGGAAAGATGAGCGTAAAGCTTACCCGGTTGCCCGCATGCATGCCTTGGTTAATAAGGCACTGCCAAGGAGCTCCGGCCATTTTTCTCTTATCCTAATCCGAAATAAGAGGCCTTAGATAATTTGCTACTCCCACAGGGCGGGATAAAAAGCCACAATCCTCGGGGAAGGTGATCCCGGCCGACCTTGTCCTTCTCGGTTCCACGCTGGGGGGCCGGAAAATAGCTACAAGGGAATCCCTCACACTCGTTTTAGTGGACCGGTTAGCCGCCCTCGTGGCTCGAGGAATAGAAAGGTGTCCGAACCCAACGGCTTCCCGGTTGCGGGAGGAGGATGTCCATGAACATGTCATCCGGAGTTATCGGACCTCGATGCAGGAGTAGGAGAAGCGGAGCCGGCTCCAGTAACCTCGACAGAAGCGGATGCCTCAGATGTAGTAGCTTGGTCACCACTAGGCAGTGGGCTAGCAACCGTTGTAGCCTCGTTGTCCGGAGGCTCGGAGCCGATTGGACCCTTTTGATCGCCTCGGTCGAGAGACGGGCCAGTTACCTCTAGAGCCTCTTCTGCCAAGGGTGCTGCTTTGGGTGAAGCATCACCGAAATGTCGATAAATTCAATGGACCTTAGAGGAATCGGAGAAAGAATTTCTTCCCCACCTGTGTTCGGGGTCGGAATAGCAGTTCCTTCCTCAGCTATAGACGAAGGAAGAATGGCAGTTTCTTCCTCTGGGACAGAGGTGACGAAAGGGTCCGCACCAACATTCGAATAACAACATCGGGCTCGGATTCATCCCTTAGGGTCCAAACATCGCTTCTCCGCCTCTTCTTTTGTTTTTGCCCTTAGGCCGAGGGTTTTCTCTGCCTCTTTTCGGCTGCAGCAATGAGCTGGGATGATCCTGCCGTGTCAAATTCAGAAGCTGGGGTGGCAGGCTCGGTCGTTGATTCGGGTCGTGGCTCCACAGAGCCCTTGGGCAAGCCTGAATATCAAAGGAGTTAGAGAAAGAAAAAGCAAAATGGGAGGACGCAATAAGTACCGAATCAAGGAGAAGATTACCATGATTTTGGGCCACCCACCGGCCACGGGACAGGTCCGCCCATGTCCGCTCACCGTGAAAGTGTTGGCTAATGATTGTCCCAACCCACTCGGGGAGGTTCCGGACAGCTGAAGGTATACATGCCTCAGCTAAAAAAAAAATATTTATTATTATTTTCACATATACATGCAAGAGAGCAAATGTGGACAAAGTACAGAGGGAAGACAACTGAGAAACTTACGTCTATTATTCCACTTTTCCGGAAGGGGCATGTGATCAGCCGGAATAATGTCTGCAGTCCTTACCCGGACATAACATTTCAACCATTTTCGATCTCTATCCTCGTCGAGTTTTGAAAAAATTGAGTTCCGACCTCGTTTGGCGACTTTGATCACGCCCCCTCGAAATATTCTCGGAGAATACAACTGGATGAAGTGTGCCAACGTGAATTCCTTTTTGGCATTATTGGCCACTAGACGGAGGCAGGCCACGGTCCTCCAGATAATTAGCCCAATCTCGGCCAAGGTCACGTTATATGTCCGGCACATTTCAAGGATGACCGGATCAATTGGGGGGACGAGCTTCAGTGTGAATGGATACGTGTAAACGAACAGGAACCCTTCCCTATGATCGGTGATGGACTCGTCAGGGCCGAGGGCGAACACCTCAACCAGACGATCGTCCCATCCACATTCAGCCCGGACTGGAGGGAAGAGATGTTCTCGTAATAGACGAAGGGTATCGTCTCACGTTGAAGCCCCTATACGCGATTTGTTCTGGCTTCGCAATGTCAAATTCATGGTTGTAATTGGGTCTGGACGGTATCATGTCCAGGGCAGTCGGTTCCACAAAGGTCTTACCTTTGGATTTTGAAACAGGCTCGGCGCCCGGAGAAGAGACGGAGGGAACGTCCTGGAAAACAGACTCGGTGTTGGTTGACATTCTAGTTGATGATGAACTTATAAAGATTTGAGAGTTTGGTTTGAAGGTATGAAGCTTTGAAGAAGACTTGAAGTTTCATATGAAGATTCGAAGGTAGAAATGAAGAAATAAGTATGAAGATTTGAAGGCTAAGCTCAAAGAAGTTTTTGAAGATTCCAGCAGAGATTGAAAGTTTAACCAAGGAGGTGAGAAGTGAAAATGAAAGGTGAAAGTGCCACCGTAACTCCCTTTTAGACGTATTCGCCACAACGGTTACAAAATTCGGCCAATCAAGAGACGACACATATTGTGGAATTAATGAGATGTGACCTAAAGCGACGTGGGTTAACGCAGTTCCCGAGGTTATCCACTCGAGGTGTGACACATGGCCAAAGTCAGAAGGACGTGACATAACGGTTCCCGCCCAATTTGAAGATAAGAACGAGCTTGTGGAATCTCCGATTTTGGGACTTATCCACTTCCCGTCACTCCGGTAAAACTACGATCCGAAAAGTGTGGGGACTATCTGTATACGGTAAAAATCGAGTCAATGTGTGACCGGTGAAGATTGGAGCCGAGGATAAGTCCTAATGAGCACGAGCATGTTCGATCTTTTCTTCAGCAGATGTAATTGACCCAAGTTAAGAGAAGCGTGTCCGTTGGTCCAGATACGCCGAGCCAAAATCAACGTGTCCATTTGTCTTGCTAATCCGGTTGCGAGGTTGCTACGCGTCGTGAAAACCGTTCTGCCATTTGCACTGACGATCGTACGGGTGTCAGACCGTACGGCCCTACCTTATCGTTTTTAGGGTTTCTTTATTCATAAAGACTTTTGTATTGTATTCTTGGCCCATAAGGCATACCTATAAATAGAGGACATTCTTCCCCTTTTTGGGGTTAGCTTTTTTCAGATCTCAACATTGTAATAGTCAAATATATTGAAGCTCTCTCTTTCTCTCTCTCTGTGTTATTGATCCGGATTTGTGGTGTTCTTTAGCTTTACTTGTTCATTCAATATAACACATTCCCTAATATATATATTTGGTATAAATCACCAAACACAATTCACGTTCTCACAGCAATAACACACATATATACATATATTGCAACAAACAAATCCATAGACATTTCATACCAACCAAATATATTAAAATTCATCCATATATCCTATGCCTCACTTACAAATTTAACTGTTACCGAAATCCGGGGTAAACGGTATGGTGAATCATTGTTCATTGTTTGATTTCTATTTGAGATGATTTAAGGCATCAGAGGTGGTTAATTTAAGCTCGAGGTGATAGAGGCATTGTCGTTAGAGGTTCTGAGTGTTGGAAAACACGATGTTGCTATCGTCAAATGACTCCCCTTCTTCAAAGTTCATGGGGAGAATTTTATCTTCCTCCTTGGAAAAATATTCATGTCTTGGAAAGCTCTATTGTTAGTGAATAAAGGCATATTTCGTCCAACCTTGTGATGACAAGGGCATAATTGACCCCAACTATCACTAGAGGGCATAGTTGGACCATTTCGCAAAGTTCAAGAGCAAATTTGACCTTTTCTTTATTCAATTTTACCACCAAGATACAAAGATTATTTCACATTTTTTTAATAGGGAGTTTTTAAAAAATATACAGTCCAACACAACATGTTGCACCCACGTAGTCGTATTTTCTGTTTAATTGGACCTGCATAGGCAACTTGATATTTTTTTGCAATTGTGTTTTTATACCCGTTATACAACATTATACTTTACTATACTTTACAGTACACTTATTGTATATAATGTATCAAACTTGTATAAAAGTGTTTAATAGTGTATAAGAGGTGTTTATACACACTTTTACACTGTTATACAAACTTATACAAAAGCTAGATTTAGTCTCCTACGAACTTCAACCACAAAGTTCCATCCGAAATGGGTCAAATCTTCATAGAATAACTTTAAACTTTAACCACAACTTCAAAATGACATCCCATTTGTGAGTTTTCAAGCTTTTTCTACAAGTTCTAAGCTGAGAGTTCTCTAGCTAGATTCCCAGACTTAAAAGTGGTTATCATTGGACATCTCAAGCAAGAAGTCTATTAATGAATAATGGTATGAGATACCGAGAATTTAATAGGATTGTTAGAGATTGTGCGGCCACTAAACAATATATGAGGGACTTGGTTGTTACGCTCTCCGATGCAAGCAAGAAGTAAATAACACACGACATTATCGTGAAAAACTCCTTGCTCAAGGAATTAAATACCATGACCTACCACGTAGATTTCAACTCCACTACACCGAGCAACATTATATTATAACTCTTGCAATCTAGGAATTAACTCACATAATCCCTCCACCCTTACAGTACCCCTACTGTAAGGAACTCTTGAATACCTTTAGCCAACTACTAATACACTTAGATTAACTCTAGCCTAGTGTATCACTCAAATGCTTGTGAAGATTCACTTCCTACAAGCAGCCTTTAAGAGTTCAACACCGTTTGACTTCCTCTAGCCAAACACACTAATACACCTTGACTAACTCTAGCCAAGGGTACCATTCAATAGAATGAAGGTAAACTACCTATGCGAAACTACTGAGAATTCAAAGTACCTACAACAGCTTCCTCTTTGAGAAGAGTAGGTTTACAAGTTTAAGAACAAAAGAACATAAACTTAACACTCCTATGACTTAACACAACTTCAATTATAGAAGAACAGGTCCTTGGATTTGTTGAAGCTTTGTTCTTAAACACACCTTGATTTGTGGAGACTTGCACTTTTAGATCTAAACAATTTCTGGATTTTGCAAGAATCAAGTCTTCATTTTAGCATGATGTTTGAATATGTAGAGGAAGAGTGAAGGTGACAGCCCGTAAAACAACTCTCTATTGTTGCATGCCGCTTAGAAGCGTGCAGCCTTTACAAACTTATAGAGAGGAGTGTACGACACTGTGTGAGATATGGTCTTCCTATCATCAGAATCGGTTCTTCGAGTAAGTTTGCCAAGTCATCAAAACACCAAAACACAAGCGTGTACTTGCTTATCAATTTTCCATTTTTTGATGATGATAAACACATAGATTGTATTCTCCGAGGACCGTATTCCCACTTGTTGCCCCGAGAACCGTGCCATAGAGCAACCAATAATCCGTCAATTTCCCCTTTTGGCATTATCAAAAGACTTAACTAGTCACAAACTAATCAACTCGTAGCCACAAGAACAACATAGGATGAGATGTAAGAAAACTAGTCAAGCAAATAATTAAGCAAAGGCATAAGCAGGCGAGTCAAAAAGCGTATGAAAACGTATCGTAACAGTAGCCAATTGTCAAATCAAAGCAAACACAAACAAGCGAGGGAGATGTTGGACATAAGCGAAACTAGGGAAGGAGATCTTACAAGCACGAGTCGTGAGTACCGTGTTTATCCACACGTTCACTATGGACACGCCGGTCCCGTGAGCAACTGTCCTGAGCTTCATCTACTTTCTCACAATCTCTCATCTTCTCGCTTGAGCTTCTCAATCTTACTGTGCTCTAAAGAACTTTAAGATGATATTTTTCTTTTTCAAATAATCATACCGGTTAAGAGACCTCGGCCTTGATTTTTTGTAAAATTAAATAAAGGATCCTCTCTTGTGCCTCAAGCAAAGTTGAGATTGTGGAAGTACTTCCAATGCCATCTTTCCTAGGCACAAAATCATATTCTTCTAAGTTGTCCATGTAGAACATATGCTTCTTGGATCCCTTTATAGCTTTGTCAGTCTTAACCTTGAAGTGTGTAAACACTTTGGTCAGAAAGAATCAGTAGGGAAGCCCATGTTTTTTTTTCTGGTGCATTCACCATTTTGATTATATGCTTAATCATGATTGCAGGAAGGTTTATGGATTGGAAATTAGACAATGCCTCTATAAGCACTAGGTTTGCAATGAAGGCAATGGTGCAACCCTCAGTCCTGGGAAGCAAAACCTTTGACCGGTTGCCCAAACAAAGTTGGTACTGCGTTTTTAGCTCTTTCTTGTTGAGTCTCGCCCCTTTGCACCTACATCTTTTTCTCGCTCTTTGGCAATCATGATTTGAAGTTGCTTCGAAGCTTCCATTTTGTCTTCAATAGCTCTCATTCCTTACCGTGGAACTACGTAATTGCTCCCAAATACCTCTTGATCCAACCTCGAGTCTAGTTTCACCGACCGATGAAAAGAGAGGGCCATAGTCGCCTCGAGTAGTGGAGTTTTTCAAAGAACTCAGCCACATGTGCTTCGTAGACACTTGGAACTGGTGGGACAGATGACACCTTTTTTGAAACTCAATGATTTCAAGCAGTCCTTTCATTCCAAAATTGTCAGTGATCTCAGGATCAAACACCCTACCAAGCAACACTTTTTGTTTCTTTAGATTCTCTCTCCTTTCCTTTTCATTTTGAGTCACAGTTTTATCCACCCTTTGCTTCTTTGAGGGGCATGACTCCTCATTGTTTATGTTTTTTTCTCCTTTTTGAAAGTTTAGATTCATCTATCAACTTGTCACCCTCAACCTGAGTGACTCCCTTTTCACTGCTCTTCCTCTTTTTAGAGCTTTTTCTCTCAAGAGGAGCATCGTCCCTTTCTTTTTCTAAATCTTCATCATTGTCATTTGCGGCTACAGTTTCCATGTCTATTGGCTCTACTTCATCGATCAAGTGACTTTTTACCATAGAACTTATGATCCTTTCGGTACCTTTTGCTTTATTTGATTAATATTGATTTTTCGAGCCAACTTTTTAGCCTTTTTCTTTAGTACTGTTCTAGGAGTTGTTGTCACACCACACAGCGAGCCGACCCTATCGACCTAGCAATACCACCTGGCATATACGATTTATAATCTCAATACAACTATTTTGGCATGAAATGTGAACTCAATGTAACATAGAAAAAACACCTGCACGCAGAAAAGGCCAATATAATGGAAAGTATATGCATGACCATACGTTTATTTATATATATATATATATATATATATATATATATATATATATATATATATATATATATATATATATATATATATATATATATATATATATATATACACGCCACCGACAAGGTCGTATAACATCTACATACATCATCTGCCCCCATGAGCCTTATATACATATACATAACATACTGGATGGGACATGGCCCCGCCATACCCAAAAGATACATATATATATCATGTGAGCATAGCATATACCAAAAGAACATGCCCGGTACAAGGGCACTTGCTGATGATCATCGAAGCTACAATAATCCCGCCGCGGGAGAGGTCCCTTTCTCGTTCGCCGCCAGACTGCGCAAAGACGAAATGTAGCGTCCCGTAGGATGAAACGTTAGTATGAATAAAAGTACTGAGTATGTAAGGTAGGAAACAATAACATAAGTAAGACATAGATATAAAAAATTAGAAGTAACCTGAGCCAACTGAGGACATGCAATATGCAATGCATGAGTTTGAATATCATATGCAAGTACATAATTATATATATAAATAGTATCATCATCACAATGTACCAGGCCTTTTCAGGACTCGGTGTGTAATGCACCTGGCCCTTACGAGACTCGGTGTGAAACATACTCGGCCCTTATGGGACTCGACGTGAATATCTGACTGATCAATGGTTGCACAATAGGTGTCGTATCCGATCGAATATAGCTCGACTCGGTATAGTAAAACAATATATATATATATATATATATATATATATATATATATATATATCAAATCAACGTCGAGAACCCTTCAATGAAGCCAAACGATCGAGACAAGAGTCTACTAGTATATCGGGACATTATAAATGAAGTATCAACCATTAGAATAGAGTAAATTTGTCGTGGAACGTCCATAAGTTGTAGTCGGATTCGTGGCAAAGGAGAAAGGAAACGAAGACCTTACATACCTTACATGTTGAGCCGTCACCTTGAACGAATCCCTATTCCGATGCTTGCTCCTTCCCCGAGCCTATCTTGAAAAATATGTTCTTATTTATAACCCATCATATTTGCACATCAACGTAAATGAGTTGTATATTAAAGGGTGATTCGGGTTACGAGAATTTGGGCAGCATTTTCTCTATTTTTACTACGTCCCTAAGGTTACAATCAACAACCAACCAACAGCAAACAACCTAAATTTACCATTATTATCTCGGAACAACTTCAAGGCAATTCAACTACAAAATCAAACTAGTATACATGGTTCCTTGCTCCCAATTATGCTTAACACGAGTTAATCATTCAATTATAACGGGATTAATTCTGATACATCATGATCCCCTTAAAATAAATCTCATACAATCATCCTAACACCCATAATCTATATTTATAACTTCTTGATACCAATTTCAGATTTTACATGCTAATTCCCCATCTATTGCATGAATTTACTCCTAATTACATCATAACAAGAAAGGTCTTATCTCAATTGATCTTGATCAGCTCTTACTGCAACTTGCTTCAACTCAACTCAAGAAGGAGAATAGGGATTATATCGTGTACAAGAGCTTCCCGAGCTAGTTAGCGTATAAATTTGGAGTGACTAATACCTAAGTGAACAAAATGTGCAGGGGGTATATAGAAGTATTCAAGAGTGGTGAAAGGTTGTAGAATGGTGGAAAAGGGGTGGAGTGGGGTTTTTATAACACACAAAGTCAGTTCCACCGCCTTAATTCAGCGGCAAGATCGACGGTACCGTCATTATTCGACCGTTCGTCAAGTCGCAATCGTTGAATTGCACTGTAGAAATCGTACAATTTTGTACGGGTCATATCTTTCACCATAGGTCTCGAATTTGCGATCTGTTAGTTGCATTTGAAAGAAGACTCTGAACTTCAATTTACGAAGGTTATGCATCATAACTCCTTATATTCTAGGAGATACACCTCCCTGCGGACAAAAATTTTTGTCCGGAATTCTGCCAAGTTTTGACTAACTTAATTCCTTCATTTCGTTTGATCTCGGAACCCCTAGATAATCTCTTAATTCTTGTTAAAAGTCTTGCTTAACTTTAGAAGAGTTCCATGACCTTCCGGATTACGTTACTTTACATACGACGCAAACGACGCAAAATTTTTTGAGGTGTAACATTCTCCCTCTTTTTTAAAAGCATTCATCCTCGAATGTTAAACTCTTAGAGATCTTATAGAAATTTTGGCAGAACTTCCTCTGTAACTGTAATAGTACCAACCTATAGGCTATGATGTCTTAGTTTGAACCTCCTCTGCGAGTGAAAACAAATGCGGATACATGGATCTCATGTCTCTGTATAACACCTTGCCAACATACTCTATACAATAAAGAGGCCCTCGTTAATATCTAGCTCATTGAGTGACATACATCGCTCTTTTACCTTTTCTAACCAATCATATCCTTCTTAATTTCAAAACAATAGCTATCCTTGGTGAATCAAGCCTTCCGTATCCTATCCCCCTTTGTAAAATTAGGCACCATCATCCTTATAACTGATGCTCTTTTCTGTTTCCGTAATTCCTATTTCACCTCTTTCTGTTTATATATCATTGGCATATTTATACTCAAAAGTCATATTTGAACACATACGTATCGTTTCCATGTCTTAACTCACAGGAAATAATATATCCCTTTCAATCATATCGATGTCTTATTAATAGAATAAGAGTTACATTTGATCTTGGCATACATGTATAATTTGACTTTATTGAGGGAAATTGAGGGACGTTCAACAATTAGATACTGTTAGCAGGGATAAATGAAAGTATTTGGACTTCATTTCCTCTTCGGCTGCCCATGTCATCTCTTTCCCTGCCCGTTTTTCTGACACCTTTATAAAAGCCACATCTTTAGTTTCGAGTCGCGGACTTTTGTTGATGATGGAAATTGCTTTTCTTCATGAGTTAAGATATCCGTGACTTCTCGTATATCATTTAATGGTGCAATCTTAGAGGATCTCCAATGCATTTCCTTAATATGGGCGTATGAAAGATGGGATGATGCGTATCCTTTTTAATTCTAACCCCGCAGTGGTTCATAAGTTACTTGATCGACTTTTCGAAGGATCTTATAAAGGCCAATAAATCTTGAACTGAGATCTTCCTTCTTACCAAATCTCATAACATCCTTCATAGATGATATTTTCAAGAATAACCCATCTCCAAATCGAAATTCTAGGTCTCACCATCGTACGTATGAATAGGATTTCTGATGACCTTGTGCTGCCTTCAGTCGCTTCTAGATCAGCTTTACTTATAACTTCAAAGGAAGATCTTTTCCTCAGAGTTACTCCCACTGATTTGAAACAGATTAACCATGCGAATGGTACGAAATGTAATGTCTGATATGAGGTATAACATCCTTCCTCCCTTAAGGACATTCCTTCTCGAATATAAGGAGGTGTATGAGGGGGAACGGGGGGTATCATTAATAGAAACTAACGTGTCATAATATAATTTAACAATACATGCATACAACTAATTATGTATTGGCTTTTCGTAGACAACAGTCCCTGTATTCGTAGTTATCTGCTTGCTTCCCCTTATATAAGACTATGTAATCCCCTAACTTGTTCTGGCTCACGCCTTGTTTACACATGTTTGTGTCATTGTTACCCCTTCCTATATGATGGTTTACTTCATTAAGCTCCTTTCTGCGTCATTCCTTCTATAGGAGGGCTAACTTATCGTCTCACCACCATTTCTACCAATTGAGTTTAATACCTATATACTTAAGATCTATGTCATGGAATCTCCATGTTGTTTATTTTCCTACACTCGGCTCATACCTCTTTACAATAATAAAATTAAAATTTCACCTTCCGATGGCTCGTCTTGTTGTTTCGGAATGCCTTATGTAATCTCCTCTCGTCGTGATTTGACCACGGTATCTCTTGTGTTAGTAGCCTTAAAGTCATCCGTCATGGAATTACCTTTCCTTACTCGCCAACTCTAGGGCCGAGCATATCCTTATGAAAAGACAATCAACCTAGACATTGGGGCATGCTCATCTCCACTTATGGTATCCTTTACCTTCCTTCAACACATGCATAACTCCTCATTCATAATTACATCTTTCTTTATCTTATCAATTGGGGTTCCTTTACCCTTTATTAGTGCAACGCTATTCTTATCTTTATGTTCTTAGCCCCTCAAGTACACAAATGCCCAACTCTTGTTTCTCTTCCATTCTCCTTTATCGCAGTCCTGTCATCCGCATATATGCATCCTCGTCCTCTCCGCTTTATGGTTTCCTGACTTTTTTCTCATTGTCCTAACTTCCTTGTAGTCTATCGGGCTGAAATTCGGTTCGCTAGACACACATTGCTCATTTTTTTTCTTGAGCAATTTTGTTACTTTCAATCCCTCTCCTCCAGGAGTGCCAATTACTCATTAGGATACATATCTTATACTAGGGTGGCTCCGACGTCCCTTAAGAGATTAGCAAGACCTAAGCGTGCATACTTACTTTATTTAGTCGTACTTAATATCATTTTGCATCATGATAGAAGCTCATAATATTGTCTAACGCGATTGATTTACAAGGATTTTCCTTTTGTCTATCAATATGCTTTTCCATGTCCAATAATTTATCTTTTTTTATCCTTAAGACGTTGTCTAATCATGATGAATCCCTTATACCTACATTTCAATGTTAGATCTGACTCAACTTACTTCTTGGCACTAGCGTCCTTTTCCGTTCTTCTGGAAATGATCAGTCCTTCGCGGCACTTATCACATTTACCACTTACTACTCTATCTATTGTGCAGCTCGTTCTTAGCCAAATTCAGCTTACATAGTTATCCCGGGTAATGTAGACAAGACTCTTATTCTTGCGTGGTCTACTTGTCAACCTAATTCATTTTTTTATCTATGATTCTTCATCATTATCGCACCTCAACTCCTCTTTTCTCCAGGTCCCCTTGTTCCTTTATACTTATGTGACTTGATTGCAATCCAATTTATCCGTTAGAACTTTATCTCACTATCATTCTTGAAACTTGCCCGAGATATTCTTAGCATTACTAATTTGTCTTATTTCGGTTCATCCTTACTTTCTAATTGTATCCTAACTCTACACTTGACTTGCATTTAAGCAATTGTAATTTCCAATACGTACTTCGAATCATGTACTAATTTTTCATCAATGTTACCCACTTCGATGAGCTCTTACTCACAAAATTGTACCATGTATCTTACCACAAGTAGCTAAGCCCTACTTCTGACTTCCTTTCGATCGGGTACTTGGCATGAGGTAAATCTGGGGTCCCTTAGTCCGATGTCACCAAAAAAAAAAAGGGGAAAACCGTACATTATATTGCCCTTGTTAATGAAATCTCGTATCTTATTCGGCGTTGCGGTTCCGCCACTTCTACTATGGTCCCCCTTCATCCTCAAAATTTCATTGTTTCCATCTGTCAAATAATAAATGGCGTTCCAGGTCCTAAAATGCATACATATAGACACAAGCAATTTCAACGGAGCGATATAATATACCTGTAAATAGCTTGCCCCTGCCCTATACATGAGAGTTCCGATCAGATATACTTTAAAGTAGAACCGTCCTATCTTGACCAGCTACTCTACTCCTTTTGGTCTGATCATTCTCTTCCTCTTGTGCATATCTCATAACATAAACTGGCAATCCCTGATTAACAGACTCCCAAGATTGAGGAATAACCAGTGCCTCTGCGATGCTGATGTCCAGTGGCCTAAAATACCGTCGAACTCGAGTGGAAACCAGACGTGTCAACACTCGCTCGCTCCTCACATCTCGCTTCGATAGGCCTCGAATCCGAAACTAAGATCCGTGATGAAGTCATAACCGAAGCCGCTCAGACGGCTACCTCAGATGGATCCTCAGATGAATCCTCATCAATAGAAGTCATGATCTTTGACGGGTCTGTATCAATCGTATAGCTTATACTTCTCTTTATCTCTTTCATTACCCTCTGACTCGTACTGATGGGTGGCGCTGGTCTAATATACATCCTCGTAGGCCCGCCACACCCCTACTATCGGCGCTTTTTCTCTTTTATCGACGTCGCCGTGTCAAACGAGTAAAATAGAATCAGGATCGAACTTCCCTACGTTTCGACTCTTTCGCACGATCTATATCATGAAGAAAAGAAACGTTCTAATGTCCGTAGCCTCTTTGTTTATAAGTATGGCACGTTACATACCCATAAACAAGACTGCACGACACGGCTCATAGACATCCCTAGGACGGGCTCCCCGGCTACGATACCAAGGATTTGTCACACCCCCGACGAGGGACACGACGGGCATCCATCCCCGTCGACCGAGTACCACCTCGACGTAGACCGAGATAATCTCAATATAACGAGTTCTGGCCTAAAATGTGAACTCACCGTAACATAGAAAAAAATACATGCATGCGTAAAAGACCCCAATACAATGGGAAAACATATGCATATTATATATATATATATATATATATATATATATATATATATATATATGCCGACAAGGGGCGACATGACATCTACATACATCGTACTACCTATGATCCTCTATAAGTACATATACATAATATACCGGACGGGACATAGCCCCGCCATACCCAAATACATATATATAACATGTGAGCATAATATATACCTAAAGGGCAAGCCCGATAATAGCACTTGCCGACGATCGTCGAAGCCGATAATCCTACGGGGGGAGGTTCTTCGCTATATCTATCGGGACTGCCGGCAAGATGAAATGCGGTGTCCGCAGATGAGAAATCGGTACATGATAAAATATGCGATTGTGTAAGGTAGGAAACAATAACATAAGTAAGACAAAGATATAAAAGATTAGAAGTAACCTTAGCCAACTGAGCACGTGCAATATGTGCGACAGCTTGAAAATCATATGCAAGTAAATAATTATATATATATATATATATATATATATATATATATATATATCGTATCACGACGTACCAAAATTTTTTCGGGACTCGGTAGGTAATGTACTCGGCCCTTAATAGACTCGGTATGAAATACACCCCGGCCACTTACGGGACTGCGTAGACACGTACCGCTTTACGGGACTCGGTGTGAATGCCTAATCGATTAATGGTCGCGATAATAGGTGTCGTGATCGCCGATTATAGCGCGGTTCGGTGTAGTAAAATAATGTATGTATGTGTGTATGAAATGTACGAAGGACTCATAAAAGTAACACGTGATCCTTACGGAGTGACGTAAGGTCGATAACTTCCGAATAACATTATGAAAATCAAATCAACGTCAAGAAACCTTCAATGAGGCCAAACAATCAATACAAGAGTCTGCTAATATAGCTCGGACATTATAAATGAAGCATCAGACATTAGAATAGAGTAAATTTGTTATGGAACGTTCATGGTCAAATTCTAGTTGGATTCGTGTCAAAGGAGAAAGGAAACGAACACCTTACCTACCTCACTTGTTGAGCTGTCACCTTGAATGAATCTTTATTCCGATGCTCGCTCCTTCCCTGAGCCTATCTTGAAAAACATGTTCTTAGTTATAACCCATCATGTTTGTACATCAACGTATATGAGTTGTGTATCAAAGGATGATTCGGGTTACGGGAATTTGGGCAGCATTTCCTTTGTTTCTACTACGTCCCCAAGGTTACAATCAACAACAAACAACCTAAATTTACCATTATTATCTCGGAACAACTTCAAGGCAATTCAAATACAAAATCAAAACTAGTATACATGGTTCCTTGTTCCCAATTCTGCTTAACATGAGTTAATCGTTCAATTATAATGGAAATTAATTTTGGTATATCATGATCCCCCTAAAATAATTCTCATATGATCATCCCAACACCCACAATCCATATTTATAACCCTTGAACGTGCAATTCCTGGTATTTACAAGTTAATTCCGCGTATTGCATGAATTTACTCCTAATTACATCATAGCAAGGAAGGTCTTACTTCAATTGATCTTGATCAGCCCTTAATACAACTTCCCTTCAACTCAACTCGAGAAGGAGAATAGGGATTATATCGTGTACACGAGCTTCCCGAGCTAGTTAGTGTATAAATTTAGAGTAACTAATACCTAAGTGAACAAAATGTCTTGGAGGTACTATCTGGAAGTATTCAAGGGTTAAGGG